>NC_057934.1:57978881-58208854 GCF_018555375.3 Anguilla rostrata
GTGTCCCTCAGTGACGTCTCGCCCCCTCAAGGCATCATCAATCGAATGCTGATCGTGCCTCTCGGCGCAAGCTGGACCCTGTGCAGAAGTGACAGGGGAACGAGAACGTTTTATTCTGCGATGTTCAAACCTCAAATGAAAAAGAAAATGGGGGGGGGGGGCCTGGATAAGCATTTATTTTGAAACTTTGGGGGATGGAGGAAGCCAGAGTTGCCTTGGTAGCAGACAAAAAAAAACCCAGAAAAAACTACAGAATGACTGAGTGTGGCATTGTAGAGAGGGATGCTGGGTAAAACATAATTAGCAGACACTGAAAATGTCGACGCTTCTGTCTCTCGCCAAATGTGCACTGACTGGATACCTGCATGCGGACATGAAGTTCCCAGATAGATTTCCTCTCCTTGTTGTGACAAACATGGTCTCTCTTAGATGAGGAAATACACACTATATATATATTTTTCTCTCTATAAAAAGAAATACCACATTATGTCCTTATGTTTGTAACCTTCATTTGTTGCGCATTGGATTGTATCCTGGTACATACAGACCGTAATACAGGGCTCCTTAGCCCAGCCTTTTCTATTAATAAACTATTTATATTTACCTATGATTGTGCTTATCCTCTCCAAACATGACATCTTTTTATGGGTGAGAACATTGACAGCTGTGATTGGGCAAGATATGTAAATAACAATAGTTCTGATTGGTGGAGTTCTTTGAATACGAAGTCTTGTAATTAGGTTTTCCTTATATATATATATATATATATATATATATATATATATATATATATATATATATATATATAGTTTAGGCAGTAGGATGTTACTGTGTCACACCTGTGCAGTTGAATAGGCTGGTTTTGAATTAATAATTGAATGAGTGGATTAATTATTAAATAGAGAAATCCTTCATGCTCCAGAGGGGACAGCCACCCTTGACAGTTGTTTGGAGAGAATCCCAAGTATCCAGCCTTGAACTAACAGCTCTTAACTGCAGTTAGTGGAGGTTGTCCATTTGGTTAATAATAAACACAGTTTAATTAGGCCACCCTATTATTAGATTATTAATTTTTTACATTTTGAACAGTATTTTGCTTATATGTTATATGGAATTGGAATTCATATAAAAATAACTATAACAGTTATTACATTGTGCAGAATACCACTATTTGGAAACCCTGACTTTCATCTTAATAATATAGTTGCTAGTATTTATTAGTGATACTCAATAATAGAAAAATATTTTTAATGTTAATGTTATTAATATTTTATTAAGCATCAATAAACATTTTCGAAAGTATTGCCCTTGCCTTTGATGTAGCATTGACTTAAAGTGTTGGATATTTATTTTGGATATTTATACTGGATATAGATATATTCATATAAATTACTTTGCATATGCAACAATGCCCCCTATTGTCTGTTCTCGATACCAGTCTTTTGAGGGTGGTGAGACATTGTGTTTAAATAAGGAGCATGTTTCATGTTCAAATCCCCAGGGAAACATTGCTTTTCACAGTATGTATGGTGCATAAACAGTTTCTGAAAATATACATAGATATGTAACTGCTTTACAAATTAGCCATGCTAACCATGCTAACCAGCCAATCGTGTCCTCAAACTAGTTGCATCCTGAAATAAATCATGCCAGTCCACCAATCCCCCTCATAAATATTACTTTCTTGCCCACAAATTGGAATGGCCAACCCATGTAAATGCCAGTGACTATTTTTCACCATGCATTCCACACAGTACTGCAGGAGAGAGCCAGCACAAAATGGATGAGAGTGTTTCTGTCTAATGGCAATTAATAGCCTGTGGGCACCTGCTACACTGGTCTGAGAAAAGGTAGAATGAAGAGGAAGAAGAATAAAGAGACCGCAGATAGAGGAAGAGGAGGGCTTAGCACAGGGACATATCAGGAGGAAGATTACATTGAGGCACAGTCAGGTTTTTATCTCTCTCTCTTGCTCTCTCTTTCACTCACTTAAAAAAACACCCTCCTCCTGTTCTCTGGAACTGCTTGTCATTTTCCTTTGTTTGTATCAGTCTTCTCACTGTCTTATTTGTCCTCCATTTTCTCCATCTGTTTCTTCAGTGTCTCATTTGGGGGTTCAGGTCCACGGGTGCAAGAACCATGTTTTTGGTAGGACTCATTTTTTTTATCTGCCGGATGACCGTAAGTACTTCTAACTGATGAGTCCGCGGATTGCCAAGTGTGGTAGGCTTGTTCGGATGGCTGAAGCCTTGGATCCCATAAATGTGGTGTAGATTGGACACCTAGTGGTGCTGTAGTGCACATGGGGTGGCAGTGTAGTATAATGGGTAAGGAACTGGTCTTGTAACCTAAAAGTCACAGGTTTCCCTGGTAAGACACTGCCGTTGTACCCTTGAGCAAGGTACTTAACCCTATTTTCTTCAGTATATATTCATCTATATTAAAAGTTGTGTAAGTTGCTCTGGATAAGATGACATGACCAAATATTTAGAGCCAAAAAATTTGGCTCACCTAGTACCTCTGGTCATGAGGAAGTGTGTCTGTGTAGATGTTTGCATGAAATTTGGCATGTAGATATTTTAGCCTGAGTTGCATGGAAAGTTATATAATAATTTGATATCTTGGAAAAATATGGCAAAATGACGAGTCAATGATGAGCAACCACTGGCCAAACTTGATGGCAATTGGTGGTGGTATAGCTGTTTAATAAAATGTGCACTTAAACAAATGAAACTCCCGCACTGTTTGACTTGAGTTCGAGTGGCTCCAACCTTATGCTGATAGATGCCTCTCTACAGAAGAAGTGTTTCCAGAGACCAGAGACCAATGTGGCAACCAAGGTTGCCACATTTCCAAAATTTAAAATTTTTTGAAAAAAAAAAACACTGCTCGTCATACAAAAGTTGACCGATTTGTACAACATTTGACATACATCCTGTCTTCACCAAGCTCCATAAAGGGTATGTACAGAAATTTAGTATATCCAAAGATTACCCAATGAGAAGCAAATAAGCTTGCTTTTGGGTATGTCTGCAGAAATGTGCACATAGTGTTGACATAAAGCCATGAAACATTACTTCAGTCAAGCCCACAGCCCCTTAATGATAGGCCCACTGTCACTGGGCTATGCCCATTAGTGGTACTAGAACCCATGGAACCCTCAGGCTCAGGTTCTGGAACTGCCCGGTTCTGCTTAGGAGATCCTTGCATCACATTGCACTACTGGCATTTAGCCGATGCCCTTATCCAGACCGACTAACACAATGTCAGCATTTTTAAAATTCTAATACATCATATTTATACAGCTGGATGTATACTGAAACATTTCAGGTTAAGTGCCTTGCACAAGGGTACAATGGCTGTGTCCTACCTGGAAATGAAACCTGCAGCCTTTTGGGTTACGAGCCCACTTCCCTACTCACTGCACTACATTCATGTTTTGCAAAAAAGTGGAATTGCAGCACTGCCCAAAGTAGCATGCTCAGTACAACATCAACTTTTTCAGAATGCATTTTACACCGCTAGAGTGGTTTTTTAAATCTCGTGTGAACTCGCACAAAAGCTGTTAAGAGCTGATTTAACACGGGAGATTTCGCTGCACATGCAGGGAGGAAAGACAATATTGCTGTTCCTCGGACACACCCACCCCACCCCCACATCAGGGGATTAAGAGACATGAAAGTCTGCTTGCTCATCACTTCCTACCGTTTGATCCCAGTGTATTAGACTCTGAAATCCCCTTCACTCTCACAATATAGGAATACAGAGGCTGTTGTTTTTTTGTGTTTTTTCATTTTTATTTTTAGCTTTACCAGCGTCACGATAGCGTGTCCGTTTTGTGGAGCGGGAAAACACAGACCAGCTGGACTCCTTAGAATTTCAGCTGTAATGTGGAATAGGTGGCACTACCTTGACCCAACAGCCCACCCACCTACCCCCCCCACCCCCCTCAGCCATCCAACAAAAATTCCGTTATGTAATAACGTTTGTCGGCAACACTCCTTATCTGATGGAAAATCCTGGCAGGATTCAAATATAAGTAAATCATGGGAGAAACACACATTCGTATAGAGCTTTAGTTTTACAATTAATGGCTTTTAATCTTAATTCTGATATCTTCTATTTCACTCTCAACCCTAACACTCACCATTTTCCTAACATCTAACTCTAATTTAACCCCTAAAACTAATTCTAGCCCTGAAGTGTTTTCAGATTTTTTTCCAATTATAATTCATGAAAAGCAATGAAAATATCATCAGTTTAATGAAAGAAACACAAAAAAATGTTTTTGAAAATAATTCCTGAAAATAAAAACTAGCCATTGCACTTAACCTAACATTAGCTCCAAATGAAAACCCAGATCTTGCCTCAGCCTTCCACTGTATTCCAAACCTTAAACCCAGTGGCTTGGCTTATGAATGTCAAAATTAATTAATTTGCACTATAGCAGCATCAGCTGGCTAATTTGTGCTATATTTTAGAGCTCAAAATCTCAGTCATCCAGACAAGTTTAAGTTTAATAAGCCTCAGAAATAGCAGATAAAAGTTATTAAATAGCCAATGGAAAGAAAAAAATACTCCTAAAAACTTCAATAGGTTTTCGGCACCTGTGGCTCTTCGACCACTAATAATAATAATTGTGATCGCAACACACCACAGTACGCTTCGCTATTCCTTTGCAAGCAAAAGCTAGTGGAACTGTACACACATCCCTGCATTTTCCTCCATCACACGTGATCCCTCTGTCAAAAATACCTAGGCCAACCACTTTGACCTTTCACCTTTCACCTCTGACCCCTGAAAAGAGTTGGGTCAGTGTGTGAGTGACAGCAGCGACTGTTGGTGGAACTACTTTCTCTCGCTCTCTCTCTCTCTTTCTCCCTCCCTCCCCTCACACGCGCACACACACACAGACACACATATTTCAGTCTCTGTCATCCCTGAACAAGACGGGCCTGGTGTTCGCTCCTAATTAAATTCTGGTTTTATGTCATTTTTTTCTGAGATATTAGTTTGGCCGGTTCAGCAATCGAACAAACTGACTCGGCAACTTGTGTTTTTGAAGAACAAGTGCCAATCGGCGAATCGGTTTTAAGCTGTTGAAAAGTGCATTGGTCTTTGATGGGTAGAGATCTGAGGAACAAAAATGGTTCACCATGTATCTTTTTTTTTGCAGACAATGTGCCCCATACACATAAATCACCCCATTTCAGCAGTTCTGCAGCTCCTCTTCCCTCACAAGTCATGTGACCTCAAGAGAATATGAGATGAAGAGCTCCGCTTGTAAATGCGATTCTCTGCTGTTTCTCAAGAGTGGCACCACACTGGTTTGTGTGTGTGTGCATGTGTGCGTGTATGCATGTATGTGTGTGTATGATTGTGAGTGTGTATGTGTGAGTGTGTGTGTGTTTGTTTGTGTTTGTGTGTATGCGTGTGTGTATGTCTGTATATGTGTGTTTGTGTTCGTGTGTGTGTGTATTTGTGTATATCTGTGTGTTTGTGAGTGTGTGTGTGTGTGCTTGATGCGTGTGTGTGTGTTTGTGAGTGTGTGTGTGTGCTTGATGCGTGAGTGTGTGTTTGTGAGTGTGTGTGTGTTTGTTTGTGTGAGTATGTGTGTGAGAGAGAACGTGTGTGAATGTGTGCGTGCGCATGAGTGTGTGTGTTTGTGTACAAGTGTGCGTGCGTGCGTGTGCATGTGTATGTGTCGCAGAGGGGCACAAGTGTTCCTGAAACAAAATTAATGTTTCCCTCAACTAGTATACACCAGCAAGAGAACAGGGGGTGGGAGCAGGGCAGCCATTCAAGCCCAGCACCCTTTACTGCTGCTCCTCCAGAGCTGAAAGAAAGCCCTGTGCTCCCAAAGACACGGGATTCCCAGGAACAAATCGAGTGTGTGCTTCTTTTTGTCTGCACGAAAACAGGATCAGAATGAAGCGGACATCCATTCGTCTTCGCTGTCTGCGTCCCGTGTGTTCTTCTGGACTTGGGGGGGGAGGGCTTGAGGTGAGAGATTTTGGAGGTAGGGGGTGGGGGGTGAGGTGGTAGTGGCAGGCGGTTGGCGAAATAGATCTAGCTGCTCCAGACCAGACAGAAATTGTTGCTTCAGATTCATGAGTGGGATTGTCGAACACAGAGTGACCGGAGTGATGAGACTGAAATCCAGCTTTCTGCAAATCTAGTAATGCAGCATCTAGGACAGGAAGGGACAAGCCCATATTGCTGACCCACTCCAGTCATGCTGAGCATATGACAGGATGTTAAAAGAGGTTCCAACAGATCCATGGAATTCACATTCACATTACAATACATTACATTACAGTCACTCATCCAGAGCGACTCAAGCATATTTACTCTTACTGGGCTTAAAGCTCTTCCATTTGCACCTTAATATCAGTGGCCATTCAGGAAAAACAGCATCAGTGTGTGAACATAACACTTTAATCATAAAATTGTCCAGCCTTGCCGATTAAGAAACAGTGTCCTGTCATCCACTTTAAGATGATTTTACAGAAAGTGCATCTGGATAAGTGGTGAGTGTAGCAAAGGCCTGAGATAGCAAATATGTGATTAGACTGATGGTGAGTGAGAGAAATAGAGTTCTAAAACACTGACGGAGAATTAAAAAAAAAAACTACTTCTCAGAGGTACGGAATTGGCTTTGATGCTGGATAGGCTTCCCCTGGGAGGGCTGTGCTGTTGTACTGTAAGGAGGCCAGAATAGCAGCCCCTCCAGCCCCAGGGTACTATTTCTCACAGCTGTGACGGGAGCTATTGACCCTCTCTCTATGCCCCCCCCACGTTGTAGGTTAGATGACACGGAATGTGTGTGGTGGTGGAGGAGAGGGGGGGCGATGGTGTAGGATGAGAGGTATGCTGTTGTCAGGGTGCCCACGAGGCTGTGCCCAATGTTCTTGAGGTTAGCGTTGATGTAATTATGGCCGCTTCTGAAAAGAAGCTTGTAAGTCGCAGTTAAGGACAAATATCGATTGAATACAGGCAAATGTCTCTGTGTGCCAATATTCTGATTAAGTACAACATGTTGATTGAATCCAGTCCACAGTAAGAGTTGGTTGTACAGTGGCAAGAGTTTGAAGAGGAGAGAATCATTTTCTTTTTTTTCCCCAACTCTTCACATTCCCGACTCTCTTGTTTTCACGTCTTATTTTCTTAGAGATCTATTTGATATGCAGAGCCATGGTTCAAGAGCATTCCTGCTCATAAATCACTCTACCCCCCCCCCCCCCACCCTCCACCCTCCACCCCACCAAGCGGCACCCCCAAACCTCTTTAAAACAAAGCCATTAAGACTTGTTGAGAATCTCTCTCTCGTCAGATCAGTTTGATGCCCGTAGCAGAGGATTTCGTTTTTTTTTTTTAAGTTGTGCCAATGGACATCCCTGCTGAAATTCCCCCCCCACTCCCGCTCATTCCCTTGATCTGTGGCTGAAGAAACCTCTGATGTTGACAGAGAGGTAGGAGCAAAACTGACACAGCAAATTCTTTCTCTCTGTTCGGAGGTGAGATTTGACAGGGTGTTTCTGGAGTTGCAGAGACTGTGAGGTAATCCTTATAGAAGCAGGCGCACCTCCCAAGCCCTTCCCAGGATGCTGTGTGGTCCTCTCATTTCAACTATGAGCACAGTGCTAGTTTGAGACTCTGCGAGGTCAAGAGCAGTGGACTGTGGAACGTTCTCTCTTTGTCTGTGACTGTCTTGTCTGTGAGCCAAGGGTCAAGTAGTGAGCATCTCCACTGGTGAAAACCTGACTGATAATTGGGAATGGAAGGATTTGGTAGAAACTGTAACATTTTATCATTTTAAAAAATCCATACAATCCCAAACCTGGTAAAAACACACTTTTAGGGTGAGAGTGTGTGACGCAGACCATAAGGCAGCCGATTGTGGGCCACATGCGACTGCCCCCCACCCCACACCCTCCCCTCGTATGTGTCAGTGTTTCGACCCCACCATGGCACTGTGATCCCTTCTCTATCACTTACCCTCTCTGCTTTCTATCTGTCTGAATAAAGCTAAAAATAAATAAATAATGCAAAAGGAGGGTGGCCTTCTTCTTGCTCTCCTTTAAAGAAAAACAAAACGCACACTGTTCGATGCACTCAAGCTGGTTTAAACCGGTCCAGTCATGAGACAGCGGCGGCCATGTTTCTCTGCGTGAGACTGAGAGCGTTCCGTACTGCGGTATCTGTTGACCGCTGCCCTCGGTGCCAGGAGTTTGAGGCTGTGTCTGCTTTCCTCTCCTCGGTGAAGACAATGAAGGCCTTGCATGCTCCCGAAAAGGAAAACAACAAAGTATCTGTCTTCCGAGAACGGGGCTGCTGTTTCTCAGCGAGAGACCAGATTGCTTTCATATTTCCCGGCTCGTTTTTTCATCATCGTCGGTTGCTTATTTCCCTCGAAGATGACCTTCCACTGGGCGGACTTTCACACGCTGTCCGTTTGTACAGCTGGATGTTTCCTGACAGGACTCCAATGGGCTGTGAACCTGCCATGTTCTGGTTATGAAAGAGTTTCATTTGGTAACATCCCACAGGTTTTAAAATTTTTTTTTTACATTAATGCCTTCGCTCTTTATTCTCAATAGCATAGATCCCATGCCTTGTTTGTTGTCTATAGGGCAAATAAGATGGGCTTGGTGGTGGTAGTCTTCTAAGGTGAATAGAAGATATTAGACAAATACATATATATATATTGCTGGAAGTGTTTTGGTTGGCCAGTGGGGGACCCCCATCTCTTCAGTGCTTCTGTGTAGTAATGAGAACACTGCAATAGGAGCACTTCTCACACAAAAAGGAGGTTGAGGTTCAAAACAAAGTGAAAGACTGTAAGAAGATACTGAATGTCACAGCAACACAGTAATGGGCATTAGGCCTACTTCTTGGACAAGCTTGCACATTTTTATGTAGGTACGTGTGCTGTGAACACGATTTCTTTGCACAGATCTGCTGATTAATTTATCTTGAGCCATTACAACATACAGATTAAAGCTCTCTCTCACTCTCACTTATTTTATCTATCTTCCTCTCCCACTCCTCTTTTCCTGTCACCAGCACAGACTCAGCGTGCTATTTTCCTTGGCACATGGACTCTCAGGTACACAGTATGTGCACAATGCCGCTGATAACATTACTCTTCGTGCTCCCATTTTGGAATGTGTGGAGTAGAATGTGAGAAAGGATGTGTGTGTGCATGTGTGTGTGTGTGTGTGTGTGTACATGTGTGTGTGCATGTGAGTGTGTATGTGTGTATATATGTCTACATGTTTGCACACATACCCATGTATGTGTGTGTTTGTGTGTGTGTGTGTGTGTGAATGTGTCTGCAGAAGGAGAGGCAGTATTGGCAGGGAGCAGCTTCATAATAACGGAGAGTCACAGATGGGTCTTCCCATTACTCATTACACACCAATTAGCTGAGTCTACCTTTGCCCAATCAGCACTGAGCAGCACAGGCACGCCCATTAACTGACTGTTGCTCTGCCCAATCAGCACTGAGCAGCACGAACATGCTTATTACCTCACTCTACCTCTGCACAACCAGCATTGAGCAACACAGACACGCCCATTACCTCACTCTACCTTTGCCCAATCAGCACAGACACGCCCATTACCTCACTCTGCCTCCGCCCAGTCAGCACTGTGCAGCACAGACATGCCCATTACCTCACTCTACCTCTGCCCAATCAGCACAGACACGCACATTACCTCACTCTGTCTCTGCCCAATCAGCACAGGCACATCCATTACCTCACTCTACCTCTGCCCAATCAGCACAGACACACCCATTACCTCACTCTGCCTCTGCCCAGTCAGCAATGTGCAGCACAGACATGCCCATTACTTCACTCTACCTCTGCCCAATCAGCACAGACACGTCCATTACCAAACTCTGTTTCTGCCCAATCAGCACAGGCACATCCATTACCTCACTCTGTCTCTGCCCAATCAGCACAGGCACATCCATTACCTCACTCTACCTCTACCGAATCAGCACTGAGCAGCACAGACACTCCCATTTTCTCTCTATTATTTCCCACAGTTTGGAAAGACAGAAAAGGTCAGGAGTGGCATGAAAAAGCATAGCCTTGTGTTTCTCAGTACACTGAGAAAGACAACATCGCTCCAAACACACCCAGGGCCTTTGAAATTAGATAACGCATCATAAAAACAATGAAGTGCTAAAGCCATCCGCCTCGTCATGAATTCCTTCTGAGGATTTAATGAAACATCTGAAGGAAGGGAGGAGTGGAGATGGACGCAGCGGAGTCGCAGACGGGCGTTCCCGTTGAGCGAAGGACAGGACTCTTCTCTCGCTCCGTGAGGAAAAGTAACGCTGTTCGTGTGAGCAAATCCCTGCGTTATCCTTCCTCGCCCAAACCCTGACTTTTTCTTTTGAAAACAGAAAAAAACGCACCCCTACTTTCTCACAACGCCTGATTTGTGTGTGCAGACAAGAATGCGAATGACCTCTGAAACATGTGATGTCAAACCACCTCTTCTTTTTACCCAGCAGTCCGTCTGTTCAGGTCATGCAGACCCTGACACAGGGGGCTCTTTCCAAACGCCTATTTTGCCTCTTTGCATCATTTCCTTGCATCCTTTTCTCGCTTCCTTAGCTCCACCCAACAGAGGATGCAAGGAAAGGACATGAGTAAAGGTCCTGAGGACGGAGGAATCGAGAAAACGTGTCTTAGGCCAAAGGAACAGCCTTGTTCAGTTAAGGGTCATTTTAGAGCCACATGAATTACAAATGTGGCAGATTGGGAGAGGTGGGTCGACACGTTCTAAAAAAATACTTATGTTTCCTTGCTTGAGCATTCTTTGAGAGCCTCATAGCTCCTTGAAGGAGCATTTAACGGGTTAGAATGTCCTTAAAGATGGCGGACCTCAATAAATAGTTTTCTAGAATTAAGTCAGTGTTCTAGAACTCCACCGCTTTCAGTCACCAGTAGTGATTGTTACATCAGCATTAGAATGTTCACTGAAGAACATTCTAATCACACACAGTATTTGTGATCACACTGTTAAAGGGTTAAGAGGGTTTAAACTTGGTTAAAAAAATACATTTCACAAGTGTTGTTAAGCTGATATTTTAGCAGACGTGCACTAAGGTCCAAACAGTTGGACAGAGGCCTGATATTTAAGGTGTGACACTTTGAGGCCTGTACAGTTTTTAAAGGTTATGTTGTATATTAAAATGTTTTCTCTGTGTTGAATTATTTCGACACCCCCACACCATGCATCCCCGGGGACAGAGTGCTGCACTGAAGGGGTGGCTGTAATAACTGTAATAACCCCCCCTCACCCGACATGCATTCAAGCTTTAATTGTACTGATCCCCCTACCCCATCTGTTTGAGCAGGAAGGTTGCAGTAAAGAGAGGAAACACAGATGAGTGGAGACTGGCTTGACAGTGAGTCAGGGTGTCAGTTTGGACACGGATCAGATCATATCCGTATCCGAAGCCTCTGGTATAGTCGTGTTTTTTGTCACTATCCATCCAGGAATATCCATATCTCTGAGTGTGTGTGTGTGTGTGTGTGTCTGTGACTGAATGGGCACATGTGTTTGCCCCCATGTGTGTGCATGTGTGTGTTAGGTGTGTCTGTGTGTGAATGGTGCATCTGTGTCTATAAAATGGTGTGTCTACATTTGTGTATGCACACAAATTATGTGTATATGTGTGTGAATATGGTAAAATATTAAATCATAGTTGGTAAATCAACTCCAAACGTTGTGTGTGTTTTGAAGAGTGAGATGCGGTCACATCCCCTCCTTTTCCCCAATCTGAGCTCCACAGCCAGCCCCCACCCCAAACACCCACCTCGCCATCAAGCACACCACAATAGAAACCTGACCCGGGACGTCCCGCTGCCAGAGAGCCATGTCTGTCTGGGGAACCGGGAGTCGGGGGGGAGGGGGGAGGGGGGTGGGGGGTGGGGGGTTTGCGCCGTTACAGTCAGGCTCAGGTGCCCCCATCGGTCACTCCTCCCGCCCGCCTGCCAGCACCCCAAAATCTCTGGGGCCCCACCATCCTGCTTCCCCGACTGTGTCTGATAGTCTGGGCCGGTTCACATTGTGCCTTCCCCAAAAACTCCCAGTCCCCAGGGTCCCACAAATCTGCTCCCCCTCAAGAGGTTTTCTCTTTTACTGGGGAAAAGACACCGCTTCGCAAAAAAACCCGAACCCCCTAAATCACTCAGGATATGTGGCCGTCTGCAGCTGTGAAGACAGGTTCGCTAGTTTAAGTACAAAACTCTGTTGTGTTAAGGAACCCGCCCGCCCCCCCCCCCCCCAGCCCTCCTACCCATAAAAAAAAGATTGAATGACCGCGTGAAATACTCATCTTTCGGCTTCTCGTGGCAGCTGTCGGAGCAGGCCGTCACGGCAAAACTGCGAGCAGGACTCTGTGTCGCAAACAATGGTGTTTTTAAAAGCCGAAGTCTGCCGTGACTCGGATAAGTAGGCAGCTAACTGCTGTAGCGACTGTACTTAACATGATTTCCCTCCATGTGCACACTTTCAACATCTTACCCGTCTTCTTCTCCCAGACAGGTGTCCCCCCTGCCCCCCTCCCCATTAGATCACCAGCCCATGTAGCCTATGTGCTGTAAGTTATTTGGATTTTTGCCTGTCATAAACGAAGTGGTGCAGGAAGCATAATGTGCACTGGGGACAATTGAATGAATGTGTTAAATATGGTCTCTCTGTGGAATGAGCGAGACCATCTGTATTTATTTATGTTGAAACCATCAGACACTGGCTCTACCAGGTGCTGTTCTCCAGTAATAGACAGGCAGAGAACAGTCCCACACCAACACAATTAAAATACAAGAGCTCTCTAACTAACAGCCATTATCTGTGTGGCACCACCAAAAGTTTGCTAGTAAATTAAATAGCCATAGCTGTGTCTTCAACAAAAGGCAGGATATATATGTTATATAATATATATAAGTGCCAATTAATGAAGTGGTGGTGTTATGCGCGATAAGTCATAATCCATCTGCAGACAGGAAGAAAGGAGGATGTGATAACCAAGATATTTAAGGTTGACGTGGCAAGCAAAACTGCTTGACTTCCTTGATAAATCACATAAATAATCAAATAAATAGCAGTTCAAAGTAGCTACTATAAAAAGTGCATACCAGACAAAATGAGATCAACTTCCCCTAAGAAAAACACATGCCACCCAAAACTGCTCTACCTCCTCTATTAAAACTACATACCAGAACTAAAACAGCATACCTCCCTAGATAAAATTACACACATACCAAAACACAACTTCCGATAAAAACTACATATCAAACTCAAAGCAGCCCAGCCTTCTATATAAAAATGATATCCACACAATACGCTACCAACCCGAAAGAGCTAAGATTCCTATATAAAATAGAAATGATTTCCACAAAATGGCTTGATTTCCTCAACTCGACTTCAAAGCAGTCCAACTTCCTCTTGAAGAGCTACATACCAGCCCAAATCATGTGTAAAAAAACTATATACAGTTCTCTTTCTTCTATACAAAAACACCAGACAGGTCTATATTTGCGCAAAAACACAGCAAAAAAGCCTGTCGTGTTTTAGTTGTGTAATCAGACTGAAAATCTTTTTTTTTCTCAAGTAGAAAAAGTAACTTGTTGCTTGACAAGTTAAACTGTCTTATCCTATTAGCAAACCTTGAAATGAGTAAAACAATCTCGCTTCTTTTGCAATCTTTTTGCCTTATTTAACAAAAAGTTATATATATAAGATTTAAAGTCTAAATATAAGGCTAAAGTCCTTGTTAAGTTTGACTTATTTTTTGCTTTTTGCTGTGTTAATGTTCATTGCATTAAGAAGACAGTCCAGCAACTCCTGAAGCAGCTCAATCATTCCCATTACAGACACACACAGTCCAGGCCCTGCACAGCTACATCATACTTTTAATAGAGCTACTTGTGGTCTCAGCGGCAGTGAAACACTATCTGTTGAAGAGCTGACACAAGACAAACAAGGCTCAGGAATGCTATTTTGGATTACCGGCATTAACCTAGCACTGTTTAATTTTTTTTCACACATACCTTCATCATTACAACACCCCCTGGCTATGTATATTTTTTTATATTCCTGCTGAAGGCATACGGACCGTGTGCGTTCTGGGCAGAAAATATATGGGGCCTGAGGTAAGCCTGAGGAATGGGCTGGAGCTGTGGGTGGTCCCAGGGGAGCTTGTTAAGGGGCAGGGGGTAGGGGGGTGGGGGTGGGAGATGAGTGTTGTCGGGGTCATCCGTGTCATCCACGCGGGAGTAACCAGGCTCATCGCTGAGGCTCCGGCACAGCCCACTGGCAGCAGGCCGTGGCCCGAGCGTTACCGCGGCCGACGGGTCAGTACAGCCTGTAGACAGCCCGGCTCACTGTCAGCACAGACTAACGCAGTACAGCCTGTGGACGGCCGGGCTCACAGTCAGCACAGACTAACGCAGTACAGCCTGTGGACGGCCGGGCTCACAGTCAGCACAGACTAATGCAGCACAGCCTGTGGACGGCCGGGCTCACTGTCAGCACAAACTAATGCAGTACATCCTGTGGACGGCCGGGCTCACTGTCAGCACAGGCTAACGCAGTACAGCCTGTGGACGGCCGGGCTCACAGTCAGCACAGACTAATGCAGCACAGCCTGTGGACGGCCGGGCTCACTGTCAGCACAAACTAACGCATTATAGCCTGTGGACGGCTGGGCTCGCTGTCAGCACAGACTAACACAGAACAGCCTGTGGACAGCTGGGCTCGCTGTCAGCACAGACTAACGCATTATAGCCTGTGGACGGCCGGGCTCGCTGTCAGCACAGGCTAACGCAGTACAGCCTGTGGACGGCCGGGCTCGCTGTCAGCACAGGTGAATGCAGTACAGCCTGTGGATGAACTAACGAGGTACAGCCTGTGGATGGACTAACGGGGTACAGCCTGTGGACGGCTGGGCTCAGTGACAGCAGAGTCTAATGTGGTACCGCGAACCATAGGCCTCAAGCCCACAACGCCCTTCCCAACCGTGAGCGAGGTCACTTAACACTAGGAATTTAACACTAGGAATTTTATTCTAGGAATTTCACACTAAAAAAGTTACACCAGGAATTTGACACTATGAATTTAAGGATTTTTTTCTGTGCAAATACTCCTACCGCAGAATATAGGACTGAAATTGCACATTAGGCTCCTCACATTTCAGCCCTAGAGGGCCGCGATGTCTGCTGTGCGCTTCAGATGAAAAATGCTTATTTTTTATTTTAAGATGTTCACTGGATAAAGAATCTATACCCTCAGGCTTCCATGACCTAAACTGGCTGCTCATTTTAAAGGCAACAAGTACAGTCTGATCTGGGGCTCAAGATGGCCTGGACTAACAGGAATCTCAGCTTAGAATGAGAAAACTGAGAGAGGACAAAGTACAAATATCCGAAAGTCTAACTATTCTAAGCCCCCTCCCAAAGGTTTGGATGTTTCGTATAAGTGCACCTCCCTTTTTAAAATTTCCCAGCTTGCACTTGATAGCCAGCAGGGCTCCCCCCCACTGAGAGAGTCCCGCTCTCTGTAAATGAATCTGTTATGCTGAAGTCAAAGCCGTCTGGATGTCCTGCTTCACAATTTTGGGGGCTTGTGTGCGACTAATATCCATGTCACCCCTCTACCCCCCTGTCCTGGACCTCACACTGCATCGAACAGGGCAGGAGAGAGTTGAACATGATGGACACACACAGTGGAGGAGGAGGGGGGTGGGGGGGGCGGGTTAAGGGTTAGTGGGGAGGGCATGAGAGGTTGTGATGAAGCGGATTAGATTTCGGTTTGCCCCCAGGACAGCCCTGTCGTGACTAGAAGTGGGAATCTGCCACTGTACATCCACCCCCTGCCCCTTTTCTACATTCACTTTTTTCCATCCCTGACCTTTGACCTTTGACCCCACATGTATCATCTGACCCTGCCGCTCAATTACAGGGTGGCGTGGGAGCCCCTTGAAGCCCCCAAATACTTGCCTCACTGAATGCTGGGAATGTTCTCAATACCCAATACCATCACCCTCCACTTCCCTCTCCCCTCTGTCTCTGTCTCTCAACTCAAACTTTAAAATTAGCTTTATTGACAGAGCTTTATTTTCTCATATGTGCAGTTTTAATTAGAATTACTATCGCCATCGCATCTGTAACCCTGCATTGGAAAGTTTGTATATAGTAATGGAGCAGGCTACAAAAAACTATTTTATAGTAAATGGGCCCTCTAAGCTACAAAAAACCTATTGATTATAAACGGGCCCTCTAAGCCTTCTTGATGATGTCATGCTTTTGTATTCCTGGCACATCACAACCGATGTTCTTCAGTTTCTTCACAAGTTGAATAAGGTCATCTGCTTGGTGAATGCAATGTAATGCAAAAAGAAAAACTGTCCCTCCCAAATAAAACGGACTCCAGTGATCTCAGGATGACTGTTGCATTATAACGTAAAAGAAAGACAACCCTGGCTTCTGCATCTCTGCATTTTAAATAAAAGCTTCCTGCCGATTTTGAACTTTTGCACTGGCCTGAGAAAGACTAAAGGGTCTTCATAAATATCACAAAAGAAGTTTAGGCAGGGTCACATGTCTGTGCCCGCTCCCCTCTCCCCCAACCCCACCCCCCAGAGCAAAGACTGGATGACCTCACTGAATGAGGGCGGTCTGCTGTTTTCCACAGAGGTTGCCTGGAGTTCTCCTCCCGCCACAGGGAAAAAACACCCTAAAGCTATTTTTAGGATCCTCATTTTGTAAAACTTTTTGTAAAACTTTCTGTCCCAAAGGCCAGGAAAAAAGCAGAGAATTCAAGGGCGAGGGGGTGGGCTGTGTGGGGGGGGGGCAGGCAGACATTCCCCTCTGGAATCAGGAATCTCTTCTCGCTGTGTCCCGCCCTTGTTTACCAATGGACAGACAGGCAGACTGAGACAAAGACACAGAGAGGGCCTTATTTTAGGAAGCCTGAAGAAGGATGTGGAAATGTCCCATCCCTCCTCTCAGCTGTTTGATCTAGTCTCATTCTCTGCTTCTTATCACCCCCCCTCTTCTTTTCCTTATCCTCCTCACCTCTTCTTTCCCTCATCCCCCCATCCATTACTATCACTTAATACTGTTTTCAAGCTAACCAGCGGTGGGTTCGGTACAGTTCATTCATGCAACCCGATGCAAACAGACCTCCATGAAGCCGCATGCGTATGACCACATACTGTACACTCATTCCCCTGCAGCAAAATACCAACATTATGAAATAATAATTAACTGACTATTCTTGAGTGCTGGAACTACACAGGGTTCCTTCATGGAGACACAGAGGAGCCTTTTGGACCCCTTCCTTCTGAGAGTGTTGGGTGCTTTTATGGAGGGTGCTTGGAGTGGGAGAGGTCCTGGCTTTCTGAGTCTGCACTCTACGGCCCTCCACAGCTGTTAGCGTAAGACTGACCCAGATTGTTGTGTCCTGATAACCCACCTGCTCTATGCATTGGGGAATTAGTATAAGAGCACACCTGAGCAAGGCAGGCCTTTCCAGGTAAAAGCTGGCATTCTGGAGTCTTTCAACATCCCTGCCGATACTTCAGTAGCAGTACTCTCCCAAGTGTGTCCTCTCTCTGTCAGGTTATTATGTCAATGCATCAAGAATTCTGCTTTAACCACCCCCTCCCCCCTCCCACACACTCTCTCCGTGACTCAGATATTTTGCCAAGCATCAAAATGAACCCCTCCTGAGGTGTTTCCTGTGCTGCGAAGACATTAGCCACACAAAACTCCACCACCCAGAATTCTCCCCTCTTCAGCACTTCCTGCAGGCCTGATTGAGAACAGTGGTTCTGCTTTCTGAACACAGCGGCAAAATGTGTGCTGTTCTCAGTTCTCCAGAGGCGACTTTCAATGGAAAATCCATGAGGAATGTTATTGCATACCATGATATATGAGTCAGTGCCCTGAATACGCCTAGGAATTTTGTAGAATTCTCTCATTCAAAACGATTTACACAACTTTTAGCATTTTTACAAAGTATCCATTTGTGCAGCTGGATTATAACTGATGCAATTCAGGTAAAATAGCAGTGTCCTTACCAGGCACATACACATGTAATCAGAGTAGGTGTGCTGTGGGTTTTGAATCACAGTCTGCCGCTCCAGATACGATTTGATTGACCCACTACCCTTTTTAAGAGCAAGGTCCCCAGCTAGGTGGGATAATAACACACTTTTTGCTTCTCAAGGCGGGGTTGTCATAGTAACAGGCTGATAAACACGTGTGCATGCACGCACACGCAAGTACACGCACACACGCACACACACACACCCAAACGCACACACACAAATGCACACACATGTGCACGCACACACACACACACAAATGCACGCTCTCGCACTTTGGAGAAATGGAGGCAGTGATTCTGTGCACACATCCATCACAGAGCGCTTAGTGAGTGGAAACCTGTGGGTTTCAGCACAGGGCAGATACGCATCAGTCAGAGAGGAGAGGAGAGGTGAGAGACTCTGGGTAATCAGTCAAGGAGCTCACTCAGGTCAGCGCAAAAAACACAGCCACCCCAGAGCGCCAGTCTAACAACACCCCCCCCCTCAAAAAAAAAAAGTCCTCCAGCTAAAACAGAAACAAAAAAAACAATCTGTTGATTTCTCTCAGTTTCAAGACCACCTTTTTTTGCTTTTGTCATGTTATGCTTTTTGTCTGGAACACCAAGGAGCACCTTGTTATTCTCCTTTCTCGTTACTTTTTCATTTTCATCCTCTGGGCACCCATTGTTCTCATTAAAATACACACAATTAAAAAAATGTCTGATGTATACACAGAAAAACAACATGTAATGAAAAAAAATGACTTAAGAGCAGATTTAACAGGACAGGAGTAAAAAAAACCCTGGTCTCTCTTTCACAAATTGAATTTGAAGTTTCTCTATTGAGCAAAAACAAATTTGTAGATATTAGTAAATTTTACATTAATTTCTTTTCTCTCTCCCTCTCTTCTCTATTTCTGACAATCTCCATAGATTTTTATTTTTTCAGTGTATTTATTTCTATCTCAGTCTCTTAATTTAAGACTCCTATCTATCATTTCCTGTCCTCAACTTCACCGCCACCCCCCCCCCCCCTCGCCAAAACACACACACACACACTCCCCTTCCAGAATAATCCTTCAGTACTGGCGAATAAGTGAGGTGGTGTAAGGTCTTGTTCACTGCGTACTGTATTTGAGTGCCTAACTTCTTTACATGGGGGAGACATGATTAAGAACGTGACCCGTCACCTGTGAGAGGGTGAGAAGAAGAACCAGGACCCACCTCCCTAACCTGAATTTTTGGGGTCACGGACCCTTCCCCTCATCCTGTCTTCCTCCCATCATTCCATCATCCTGCCGCAGAGAGAGGAGGCCGATTACTGCATTGTTAATGTGTAGCACCTGGGTTTCTGTGAGCTGGCTGGTGCCTCACATTCTGGATTCTGGAGCTTGCAGGTTTGAAGCCGCTGGTGTTGGAGCAAGCTGCTTTGTCCTTGGAAGCTCTTTGAAGAAACCCTTCTGTGTTGCAGAAGGTGTAAAGAGTAAGCAGAGAGAGACATGCAGAAGGTGTAAGGATGGAGAGAGAGAGAGAGAGAGAGAGAGAGAGAGGGAGAGTTCCTTTGACAGAATAGGGTTATGAGGTTCAAAGTTCCCTTGTTCAAACTTGCATTGACATGACTATAGCTAACTGTGTTTACATTTTGCTCTCCTTTTAAGAAAAAGGGGGATGGGCCATAAAGAGAGAGAGAGAGAAATCAACTTCCCGCTGTAAACGTGCTTACAAGCCTCAGATGTCAGAACCCTGTTTGAGTGATGTAACCACAGTAACAACAACGCTTCAACATTGGAGCGGCTGGGTTTAATGACTTGACTGCTACTCAAAAAAAAAAAAAGTTATTTCATTTTGGAAAGTTCTTGGCTAAAAAGCTTAAATTGTCTCAAGAAGAAAATATAAATGAAATAAAACAGGAGGTCAGAGCTAACGGGTGGTCTTAGGCTGCTCTTTCTGCCCTGTATTTACATTTGCACAGTGACATTCTGCTAGCCTGAATTTTAAATGTTTATGTTTAACATGTCAAACCTGCTTTTTTCTGTTTTTGTTTTAACGATGACAGGGGGAAGTAGAGGGAGGGAGAGACAGAGAGAGTGAGAGGGATAGAGAGAGAGAGAGAGAGAAACATAAAAAGAGGACAAATAGAGAGAAAAAGCAGGAAAGGAAGAGATTGCTGCATAAATACGTAGGTTGATAGGGCATTTTTTAAGCAAATGGGTGTGGCATGCTAATGCTGTCATTACTGGATGGTTTGTAGACAAATTCTTTATACACATTTCATTCTGTATATCATCTTTTTTATTGAACAATATCAAATGTCCTAGCCCCCTCAGCTGATATGAGAAATCGGAATCGGTTACTTATTTCCCTCATTTGAAGAAACAGATCTCCATCTCCTGTCATCTCTTCACCTCTTTACTCGCTTGTGTGTAGGATTAGAGAAGCCTGGCAACCCCAAGAGAGTTTACACCATCAGAGAAGGAGCACAAATTCCCCTGCCATCTCTCACTGTCCATTCAGGGAATTTTGTTCTCACCTTATTTTTTCAATATTTTGATAAGTGAGATTGATTTATAGCATGGTGTATGTGTGCATGGGTTTGTGTGTGTGTGACACTGATGAACTTATCCACCCAACCAGTCTCTGGGCATGACAGGGCTCGACCCTTCCCACACTGCACCTCTGCGCCCATTGGTACTTCACCCTCTTTGTCATACCCGTACGCTTCCAGTTACAAATCCAACACCCCATCAATTTACCTCCCTGCTTAATGAAATCTGAAGAGCAGACAGGAAGGATTAAAGGCAGAGAATATGTGGGCCGGTAGGAGCACGTCCTGAAACCCAAACACCCATAAGTCCAGGGATCTGAAGACCCTCGCACCTTGGGAACAGTGCTGACTGTGGCAGTAGGCCATCCCAGGGACGTTTTCCAGATTCTCGAAAGGGCAGTCGGAGGTAGTGTGACATATTTGACACAGACCTCCTATCGCTATCTGACCTCTTCCGCGTGCCTCTTCCTTTAATTTTAAATCACCTTCTTGAATCGTAGCTGTTACCTCAGATGCCCCTTCACGGAACTGATCTGATTGTTTATAGAAGGATAGAGAAAGAGAGAGAGAGAGAGAGAGAAACATAAAAAGAGGACAAATAGAGAGAAAAAGCAGAAAAGGAAGAGATTGCTGCATAAATACGCAGGTTGATAGGGCATTATTTATGCAAATGAATGTGGCATGCTAATGCTGTCATTACTGGATGGTTTGTAGACAAATTCTTTATACACATTTCATACTGTATATCATTTTTTTTATTGAACAATATCAAATGTCCTAGCCCCCTCAGCTGATATGGGAAATCGAAATCGGTTACTTATTCTCCTCATTTGAAGAAACAGATCTCCATCTCCTGTCATCTCTGATGAATTGAATGTCATCTCATTCAACTGATAACCAATCATCTTGTTTATAAATCTTGTGGTAAACCCTCTGTATTTACTCTGGTGAAGTCTTCTCTTGATTGTTGACTTTGACACAGATACGCCTACCTCCTGGAGGGTGTTCTTGATCTGGCCAACTGTTGTGAAGAGGTTTTCTTCACCAGGGAAAGTATCCTTTCATCTACCGCAGTTGTTTTCCGTGGTCTTCCGGGCCTTTTGGTATTCCTGAGCTCGCCAGTGCATTCTTTCTTTTTAAAAATTAACTAAATAGTTGATTTGGCCACACCTAATGTTTTTGCTATCTCTCTGATGGGTTTTTTTTTTTTCAGCCTAATGATGGCTTGCTTCACCGACAGTGACAGCTCTTTGGACTTCATATTGAGAGTTAACAGCAACAGATTCCAAATGCAAATGCCACACTTGAAATCAATTCTATACCTTTTATCTGCTTACTTGTAAATGAAATAATGAGGGAATAACACACATTAAATAAATACCTTCAAATTAAAGCTGAAGGTCTGCACTTTGAGCACATATTCATTATTTAATTTCAACTCCAATATGCTGTGGTAGACAGCTAAAATAACAATAACTTTGTCAATGTCCAAATATTTATGGACTTGACTGTATATACAGGTACGTGTATGTATGTAGGTACGCATAAACATATATGTGTTTAGAACAATATTTCGTGTGTTTGTGTGTCCGAGCCCCCCACCCACCCCGGCGTTTTCCGAGCCAGGTGTCCTGCTTTAACAGGTCTGGCTGTGCAGCCCTCCGCAAACCTAGAGCTACTGGAGCTACTAGGACAGCTGTAAACCTCTGGCCATTTGGGCTTGGTGGGAGCGTTACAGCAGGATTAAAAATAAGCTTGAGTGAGTCAATCCTCCCTCACGCTCTGTCTCTCTCTCCCACCCTCACAAATATGACCTCCTTCCCATAGAAACTCACACGCACACATGCACAGAAACAACATGAAAAAAAACATAGTTTTATACTAATGTGTTAGTGATGCCAATAAGAAAAAATTACCTTCAAAGTGTTTATAAGTAGGTTAGGAGTGCCATTAGAGGATCATAAGCTTATATTGTCCTCATTTAGCACATGGAATTCAAATTCCTACTTCATCTTGATTATTATGTTCTGCAGCTATTCACAGAAAAATAACCACAGCACAACAATGTTTCTGCTGGAACAGTATTGTCAGAACTGCACTCCGGCAGTAAAGCTGGAAAGTGCATCTGGAAAATAAAGAATTTTACTCTGTTCATCATCGCTTATGAACACAGCCTGAATTATACTTACATACATACATACATACATACAGACAGACAGACAGACACATGTATATGCATACATATGTAATAAAGTAGGTACATGATGTACACACATGAAACCCAGAACGATGTGTACTGGCCGTAGGAACATTCTGACTGAGGGAGGGAGATGGGTGGGTGTGTGTGTTCCTGGAGTCAGAGCCAGACTCTGGAGGCCACAGAACTGCACAGGCCCTGTCCAATCCCTTCATTAGCTGGGCATTAACACCTTCTCATGGACTCGAGTCTGTGCGTGCAATGGGATATTTTCCTGGACATTTTGCGACAGGTAACCTGAAACTAACTCAAAAACTCGTTAGGACTGGGTGCACAACAAGGGCCAATCCGTTTCGGAATTTCATGCCATTTCCTGAGCTTGATTATTTAATTATTATTTATTTTTTCTGATGTTTACTGATAGTTGAGCCACAGCTGTAAGACTGCACACATATCCCGGGTGAAAACATTTTTCTCTGCATTACCTCTCATTTCGCCATTTAGCACACACACTCACAGCTACAACAGCAGTGCGCCAGCTGAGAATCGAACCTATGGTTACAAGTACGGCTTTCCAGCATGACCAACTGTCACATTAATTCCCCATACAGCCCTTCAGTTCTTCTTCAGTCATTTGTTATCATTAGTTACATGACTAGCATTTACCAGAATTTCTTATCCAGAGAAACTTATACAGCTTTTTGCATTTTTACAATGGATACTTTGCAAAAATACAAAAAGGTGATAAGAATGAATAAGATAAAATATGAATAAGAATCCCTGCTAAATGTTAGTAATGTAACTAATTACTTCAGACTTCAGCTATCATACATTACACATATATATATAGTGAAGCAATGCAGGTTAAGCACCTTGCTTAAGGGTACAATGGCAGTGTCCTACCTGGGCATGGAACCTGCAATGTTTATGTTACAAGCCCAGTTCCCTAAGCATTATACTACACAACAATCCTTTGCTACACTTTACCTCTGTCTCTTATTCTCATTGTTCCCTTTTAAATTCTCTTTCTTTCTCACCCCTCATCTACCATCTCATCCAGCCATCCCCCCTCCCCTCCATCTCTCCACCTCTCTCCACCCCCCCCCCCAACATTTCTCTGCTAAGATGGCCCTGCCCTGCTGATGTTGCACGGAAAGAGAAGGGTTTTGGGGGGTGCTGGGCTGGGAAACAGGGCTGTTTTGGCTGCAGTTGTTATGGAGCTCTTGTTGTCGAGATGGTTCCATGGAAACACAGCTGTGAGAGAGGATGGGATGCTCTTGGAAAGCAGTCCAGATGAGGACAAGCTTTCAGAGATGCAGGAACTTAGGATGGCTTGTTCCACTGAGTTCCTCTGTGTTCCCTCCCTGTTTAAACACATCCATGGAGCTACAAATTATTTGATTTGCTTCACGCTGGACTATGTGTGCTACTTCTCTCTTTTTTGGCAGCCATTATTAGGCTTGTTTGTACATTTGCCTGCCTCACAGGAGACCTCTCAATTCAAGTAATTACAATCTCCCCTGCTTTCAGCAATGACAACACACTGATGACATCACTCGATTGGTGACATCACTACTGGTGAAATTATTATTCAACCCAGTCGTCCTGTAATGAATGTAGCCCTGAGAGGCGATGAGAGAGAGATGTGACCGGGGTTACGACCACCCAATACAGAGCTGTCGAATGGTCAAGGCCACGAAGATAAGACATAAATATGAAGTGCATTGTGTATGTTTGTGTGTGTGTGTGTGTGTGTGCATGCGTGCGTGCTTGCGCACATACAGTATATGGTTATTTGGAACGTGTGTGAGTGTTTGTGGATGTGTGGCCAAGTGGGTGAGTGCATGTGTGGCGTACACTAAGAGAACAGTACAGCCCTGAATGCTCGACCCCTACAGTGTGGAGGATTGGGGGCTCCATTATGCTGTGGGTGGCATTTTTCCTGTCATGGTTTGGGTCCACTCGTCCCCTTGGAGGGAAGGGTCTCTGTAAATCAATACAAAGTTATTTTGAGTGATCACCTTTATCCTATGAGGAAACATTTGTATCCAGATAGGAAAGGTGTCTTCAGATGTCTTCCGGGAAGAAAATGCCCCCATTCACAGGGCACGAGGGGTCAGTGAATAGTTTGATGATTATGAAAATGATGTGAATCATATGCTATGGCCTTTGCAGTCACCATATTTCAACCCAATTGAACCCCAATGGGAGATTTTGGACCAACGTGTTAGACAGCAGTTTCCACCACCATCATCAAAACAGCAAATGAGGAAATATCTTCTAGAAGAATGGTTTTCCATCCCTCCAGCAGAGTTCCATAGACTCTATGCCAAAGTGCATTGAAAGCCATTCTGGCGGCTTGTGGTGGCCCAACGCCTTACTTTATGTTTACTTTACTTTACCTTACTTTACACTTTATGTTGGGTTTTCCTTTAATTTGTCACCCATCTGTATGTGCATGTGTATATGGGTGTGCTTTGGTTCTGAGTAAAACCAGATTTATGTGATCTCATGCAATGCTTGCTATGCAATTAATTGCAATTTGCAACATAGCCAAGCTATGCGATTTATGATTATGACACAAATCTAAGCAAGTCTGTGCTAGGTTTAATGAAGTACAGCATACAGTATGTGTGCATTGACAAGTTGACAGTTATGCATTGCTCATCAGGTACAAAGACCTGCTCAGCACGATGGGAAACTGCAGTAGGGAGATCCCCCCCCCCCCAGCCCACCCATCTCCCCAAACCGCCTTCCACCTGTAGATCCGGCAGACTCCCACACCAGGAATTCTGGGAGATCAGCATGTGCCTGAATGATGTCTGTGTGCTGACCCACTGTGACCCATGGCTATTCTACATACTTATGTGAGACTACTGTATTTACAGTGTGTGTCTGTACCACCGTACAGAGGGGGGGAGGCAGAGAGAGAAACGGAGAGGAATGGGGGGGAAAGAGGGGGGACACAGGTACGACAGTGAGAGAGAGAGTGACAGAGAGAGAGGAGAGATAGAAAGAGAAAAGGGGCAGAGACAGTGAGAATGGTACTACAAATTCTACACCTTTAAAACATTTCCTAGGCCCTTGATATATAGGTCATAGGTCCCACATTATAGCCTAGGAACCACAGTGGCTAAAAGTACCATCCATCCATCTATTATCTATACCCGATTATCCTGAGCAGGGTCGCGGGGGGTGCGGGAGCCTATCCCAGCGTGCATTGGGCGAGAGACAGGAATAAACCCTGGACAGGCCACTAATCTATCACAGGGCTACACATACACCATTCACACACTCATACCTATGGGTAATTTGTATACATATACCTGCGTATCCTGGGTAGGTTCGCGGGGGGAGGGGGGGTGGTTGGTTGGAGCCTATCCTAGTGTGCATTGGGTAAGAGGCAGGAATACACCGTGGACATGCCGGGAATCTATCGCAGGACACACACGCCACTCACTCACCATTCGCTCACGCACTCATACCTATGGGCAATTTAGAGTCTCCAATTAGCCTACCTGCATGTCTTTGAGCTGTGGGAGCAAACCTGAAAACCGGAGCAAACCCACACAGACACGGTGAGAACATACAAACTCCAGACAGAAAGACCCCAGGACCTTCTTGCTGTGAAGTGACAGTGCTGCCCACTGCACCACCGTGCAGCCCGGGGAAGGATCAGTTCCGCAGAAAGGTGCAATAATGCTGACGGTCCATGATCTGTGAGTTCTTGCATCTGCAGCCAGGAGCTGCATGCACAAGCATGCACACTTGTGTTTGCTTGCATGCGCACATGCATGGCTTGAGCATACACACACACTCAGGTTTTTAACTGCGAGAGCTGTTTTATCCCAGCTTGAAATTCAGAGCCAGCTTGCTGCTCCTTTCAAGTCCAATGCTGACCTCTGCTGTTTGCTCAAGGACAGTGAACTCTACAGGCATTGAACAAAAAAGCCAATTCACCCGATGTAAAGTCAATTTATTTGGTGTATAGCCTCCACTGTCTTGATAACACTGGCTGCTCTCAATCCCAGGTGATATTTGCCATTAAAACCCCAACAATCACGACCTTTCAACCATCAACACCCCAACAATCACCCCTCTTTCAGTTACTGTGATCTCATCTTGCAGCCATGCTAGCCATAATTATAGGAAATCAAGCCTGTCTAGCATGTATGTATGTGACCTTTTGAATGCTGGGATTGCATGTGATTAAACAAGAGATGAAAAAACCTCCCTGGAGCCTCTGCTCTGCATTTACTTGTCCCTTGTTTAACAAAGTGCTGTTTTTCTCTTGACTACCTGTGTGTACAAGGGGGCAAGACTACAATATTAATTATTATTTAGTACTCAGAACTGGGAATTTAAAAATGATACCATTTTTTCTGCGGTTTGTCTTTTGCTTGATATGAGCTCAAAATCACCTCCATGTCTTTCAACTTTTTCTCATGCTCCTCCAACGTTGTATTTACCTCTGCTTTGATCTTCTTCACAGCCTCCTCCCTCTTTCTCTCTTCCTCTGCTACTCTATTTTTGATTTTGCGTTCTGCAATTACCCATGTTATCGCTAAAGAAATAAATACTGCAGTAAGTACCACTTTAAATTCAGCTGAATTACTCATCTCCTCTCTCTTTCTCTCTTCCTCTGCTCTGATCTCTATCTCAGTCTCCTCCCTCTTTCTCTCTTCCTCTGCTCTGATCTCTCTCTCAGACTCCTCTCTCTTTCTCTCTTCCTCTGCTCTGATCTCTCTCTCAGACTCCTCTCTCTTTCTCTCCTCCTCTGCTCTGATCTCTATCTCAGTCACCTCCCTCTTTCTCTCTTCCTCTGCTCTGATCTCTCTCTCAGACTCTTCTCTCTTTCTCTCTTCCTCTGCTCTGATCTTTCTCTCAGACTCCTCCCTCTTTTTCTCTTCCTCTGCTCTGATCTTCCTCACAGACTCCTCCCTCTTTCTCTCTTCCTCTGCTCTGATCTTTCTCTCAGACTCTTCCCTCTTTTTCTCTTCCTCTGCTCTGATCTTCCTCACAGACTCCTCCCACTTTCTCTCTTCCTCTGCTCTGATCTTTGTCTCAAACTTCCTCAGCCTCTTCTTCTCTTCCCTGATCTTTTTCTCGGCTTCCTCCCTCTTTTTCTCCTCCTTGGCTCCGATCTTTCTCTCAGACTCCTCTCTCTTTCTCTCCTCCTCTGCTTGTATCTTTCTTTCAGCCTGTTGGATCATCATAGTGGCATGATGGTATCCTGTCATTTTGAGCAGCACTGCTTCAATCTTCTCCAGCAGCTCTGTAACCTGAGTGCGGTTGTTCTTCTCTTTGTTGTTGAAGACGTGATATCCGCCACCACAGAGGTTGACGACTTCCTGAAGATCGCTGCTTTTTCTCAGAAACTCCTCCACTGGTGTAGTCAGCTCATCTCCTCCAGTGAAGAGCACCATTGAGTACTGCAAAGCACCTCCTCCAAAATTCTCCTGCATCCATTTCGGAGTGTCCCTCTCTTCCACCGTGAACCTCCCCAGTCTGATCACTACCAAAAACAAGTTGTTGATGCTTTCTACCATTTCATGCTTGATTTCATCATTAGAAAGATATATGCCAAAGATCCCAGGTGTGTCTATCACAGTAACATTCCTCCCTGCCACCTGTCCACTATGTGTCTCACACTTTGAGGTCACTGCCACAGGGGAAAACCCCTCTTTAAACACCTCTCTCCCCAGGATGGTGTTTCCAGTTGCACTCTTTCCTGCTCCACTCCTGCCCACCAGCACAATCCTCAGACCATAAGGCACAGGTCTCCTTCCAGACTCTGTGGAAAAACAGTCATTACACAGCAGGAGTCATTCATCACATCTCATAACTGAGATTAAAATAGCCCAAAAGATCATGACTATTATTGTGAAATAAGAAATAGAGATAGATGGAAGAAATTCCCATTGAGAAAAAAGGGCTATTCATTTGAAGTTCTATGGCTTCTCTTTTCCAGCACTTAACTGGCATCACTACAGTTAAAGGACTCAGTTAAAAACGTGTAAAATTCATACATTTCAATGTTTTGCATAAGTTGTAGTGTACTGTAACACTTGTGAATTTGTTTGATAACATGTTTTGGGTGTAGCTGACATTGAAAATCTCAAATCTGAACACTGGGGTTCTCTGTCATCATCTCGTTTCAAGATCCACCTATGGGGAATGACATCCGGTCATGACTCCTCAGAAGCATCCAATTGCACTGGCTCTGGCTCTGGCTCTGACAGACAGTAGCACGTCCAATGCTACAGGAGGCACCGCCCTCCTGTAAGAGCATATAGGACGCTGCAGCGCTACTACTCATCAGTTTACATTCGCTTCTCGCGATCATCCAAACTGAGCTCACAGCCTCGACCTTGCATTTCACAAGAACCTTATCACTTACCTGTCCGCAGGAGGACATATCCTCGGTTCGGCCTCCGTCGGACGTGAAAGGTTCGAGAGTTCGGTCAGTGCTATAAAGCTCGCTAGCTTCGGGCAGCCCATGCTTTCCATACACCTCCCTACTTGCGCTAACGCCAAACAGGACTGCTAGCTAACCACGCTAGCCTATTAGTGCTTAAAGCCAGCCACCCATGCTGCTTTTTTTCACTTAGCCAGCCTGCTAGATCCCCGCTACATGGCTCTTTCTAAGCCTGTCTCTCTCAAATTCTCAGAAGAGCTATGCTCGCGAGCCTGCCCGGCCGCTTGCGGTGCTCTCATCGTCACCAAAGATACCCATCCTCTCTGTGTCATGTGCTTGGGTTTTCAACATGCCCAGGATGCCCTTGACACTCCAGAGAGTCACAGCCACTACCTGGCTTTGCCCAGGAGGCTGCGGAGGCGGAGACTGAGAGTCGCTGCTACCCATGGCAATGACCTCGGTCAGGTGGACTCTGATAAAGAGGTAGACAGCACTACGGCCCCTCGGCCCCCGCAAGGCCCTCCGACCCTGAGCTGGGCTGACCAATCCGACCCAGACATGTTGGGCCTTCCCCTCCCTCTCTCCGGTACCCCTATACTGGAGGGAGAGGTGCCTGAGTCAGAGCACGACGACGCGCTAGTTGCGTGTAATGACTCAGGCGAGGAGGACGCCATTACTTCCGCCCAGTTAGCACTGGCTATGGGGATGGTTAACGCCCAACCCCACGCTGTGCTTCTGGAGGTGTGCGAACAGGCCGCTGCCTGTCTCCACATCAAATGGCCAGCTCTCCAGAACCCCGCCGATGAGGAGCGGGATGTTTACGACGGGAAAGACCTTCCCTCAGGCCCTTGGAAACAGCTTTCCCCAGTCCTTCCTGCCTGTGCTAAACTCGAGGCACCATTGGAAGGACCCCCTTGACTTCGAGCATGGCTTTTCCAGCCTAGAAGTCAGAGACATGGCTGCCTATGCCATGGGGGAAGCCCCGGCTGTCGAACCCTCCATAGCTCAACACCTAAACCCCACGCAGGGAGGGCTTTTGGCGCCACCAAAGCCCACCCTACCAAATAAGATGGACCTCTTCACAGCCTCCATTCACCAGGCTTCCTACAGGTCCTCAGCCCTCGCTATTCGAGCCCTCAATGTCTTCTCTCTACTCTCGGTTTACCAAGCCGAGCTGATTGACGAGATAAGGAAACAGCTCGAGAAGGTGAGCGGGCCCTGTGGCTTAATCTCTTTGGTCTGCCCGACAGTGAGAAGAGGAGCATCGCAAGTGCCCCAGTTGAGCCAGGCCAGCCTCTTTTTAGCCCTGTGCTGACTCTCATGCAGCAGCGGTGCGATGATAAGGGCACTCATGAGCCACATCGTAGCTTGGCAGGCTGCGTCAGCCCCAGAATGGGTCCTGAGCACAACTGCCAAAGGTTACAGACTCCAGCACAGAGTGAAACCACCACGTTTCAGCAGAGTCATTTACTCTCTAACCATAGATAGTATGGCCCATGTTTTAGAGGAGGAAATCTCTTCTCTCTTACACAAAGGGGAGATCCGTGTGGTTCCGCGAGATCAAGCCCAACACTATTTCCTGGTTCTAAAGAAGGACGGCTCCTTGGATCTTGGATCTCAGGGTGCTGAACAAAGGCAATACAACTTCAAAATGTTAATGTACAGCACTCTTATACGTTCAAAAGGTCAGAATCATTGGTTCACATCAATCGATCTGAAAGCCTTTTTTCACGTATAAATTTATCCGCTTTGCCGCAGTGTTTGCTACGAATACACAGTTCTACCCTTCGGCCTCTCCCTAAGCCCACAGGTGTTCTGTCTTTGTGTAGAGGTGGGTCTGGCTCCATTGAGACTAACGGGAGTCAGAATTCTGACTGATATCGATGACTGGCTCATCATCGCCAATTCGAAATTCAGAGCTGTGTAGGCCACACAGTTAGTTTCCACCAAGCGGCCAAAACCAGACTTTGTTTTTGAAGCTCATTTCCTGGTGTTGTAGTTCCTGGTTGCTCACTAGCGCCACTACGGATGGCTCCAGTATAGGTGTTTTCATATCCGGTTTCCAAATAAGTCTACGGTACAAATGCGATCAAAATACAAAGTCAATAATTTTTTCTCACAAGAACAAATAGTCATAATAGGTGTATTTTATTTGTCTTATGACTGTCCATGGGTCGATTTCATGATTTATTGTGTCATTTGGGCACAGTGCCAATATTTGTTCTGGACCAATGAGGTACAGCTTGCGTCACTTCGGGATTACTGCGGAGGACTGAGCTACAGTAGGGGCTACAATCTGTGGTCACTGGGGTGGGAGGTGGCGTCTCTTAGCCTTGACATTGCGGCTCCGACCACGGTCCACCTGTGCGAAGTCAGAAAATGCAGGCATCCCATTTTGTAGTGGTTTCATTATAGCGTGTGCTATTTACAGCTGCACTAGACGACCATAAAATAATCCTCCTCTGAAGTTTTGCGGTAGCCGAGTCATTTTTACTATTTCCTTTAGCCCACTTAACCAAATAATTAGTTGGCAGAAAGCGTAATCAGCTAACGCTTATTTGCTATATGTGGTAGTCCAGTAGCCTATGCTAAAACAGTTCGCAACTTCGGCTACCAAGCCATTTGACTAGCTAGCTAACCCTAACCGGCAAATATTCCATCTGTCAAACGTGTTTGACAGCTTGTCAGTCGTGTACATTCCGTAAATGTCTACCTGGGCTAGGCTGCACGAATGTGACAAAGCTAGAAGCTAGCAAGAAAATAATAATAATTAGAAATTCAATGTACATTATTTTTGTCTTTATGCAACATGTGGAAAACTTGCTCTTCAAAGTGCGTTGTCATATTTACACGCCTGTAGATCAGTTATTAAAATACTTGGTAGATTTGTTAATCTACTGACAGTGTTAATTTTTATTCGGTAAAAAGTGACTTGCGAACGATCGGTCAGCTAGTGTCACCCAGCAAGTAAACACCACAAACGGCGATGGACTAGTAGCAGTTAATGGCTCATTAACTGACTGGCAAAAACCTACGACGATAACTTGCTTGGTTAACAGCAGGTCTACCAGACAGTTATATGAAAATTAGCCTAGTCAAATCACTAGTAGTCTACACATCTCTGATTGATTGACCATCAGTGCAGTCGATGTTCTTCCCCTGTAGTTCATATTGCTAATGCGTGAGCTAACCACGGATAGCTTACCTAGCTCACTGGCAAGCTGATATGCTAGCTAAGCATATCCGTTTTGCTGAGAAACATAAATTGAAGATAACTGAACATAATTGTATTATTAATGTCATACATATAACGTGATTACATGACACAGTACAGTCACGGATGGAAATTAAACTCCGTAAACATTTGATCATATATTTCAAAACATAACGGCAGACAGTCAGTTCGTTCTGCAATCGTTCGTTCAGGTTGATGGGCTTTTCTGCACCGGAATGTTAATCACATTGTAAAAATCACAAGACCGCTTAACTCTATGGTTTTGGCTCCAAATCGAGAACATGGCCGCACCCGCCATTGAGCTTCAAAACGTGTTTTACAGACCCACGGAGAGGCAATGGGTGACGTCACAGTAGCTTTGTCCATATTTTTAACAGTCTCTGGTTTCCACACATCTATCGTCTCTTGGTTTCAGAGTGAACCTCCCCAAGAGCAATCTCTCTCCATCCCAAATGTAACGTTCTTGGGACTGGACCTAAACTCTGTGTCGATATTTTCTCCCCCGTCTAAGGGAACATCGTGTGCTAATCCGCTGCAACAACACGACTGCGGTTGCATGTCAATTGGCAGGGTGGCATGTGCTACCTCCAGCTCCACTGTCTAGTCCACAGACTGCTGGTTTGGAGCAGCCGTCACCTTCTGTTGATATGATCGACCCATGTTCCAGGCATTCTGAACACGGTCACGGATCTGTTGTCAAGGGGAAACCCACTTTTCGGGAGATGGCGGTTGCATCCCAAGATTGTGGAAATGCTGTGGCAGAGATTCGGCCGTGCGGCTCGTAGATCTCTTTGTCTCGCACAAAAACGCCCACTGTCCTATGTATTTCTCGCTACGGGACCAGAATGCGCCCCTCGCTCTCATCTCTCCCACTCTAGCCAGAGTGAGAACAGAGCTTGACACTGATCCTGATAGCACCCAGGTGGCCGAAATCGCCATGGCTGGCAGAGATTATCCCTCTCCTTTATGCACAGCCATGCACACTCCCGTTACGCACGGACCTACTGTCTCAGGTGAACGGGGAAATACACCATCCCTGCCCGGAGCAAATAGCTCTTTGGACTTGGCCCGTGTGAGGTATAACCTTATTGTGTTAGGGGTCCCCTCTCGTGTAGCTGCTACCATCCAATGCGCGAGAGCGCCCTCTGTCAGGTCACTCTATGAAAATAAGTGGCAGGTATTTGAAGGATGGTGTGCCTCTCGTCAGTCAGCGCCTTACCAGTGCTCTGTTACTGACGTGCAGTGCTTTTTACAGAACCTTATGGATAAAGGGAAATCCTTCTCAACCATTAAGGTCTACCTGGCAGCTATCACTGCTTGTCATGTTGGTTTCAAAGACATGCATGTGCAGTGGGGCAACACCCTCTCATTCGCAGGTTTATGAAGGGGGCTCGCCGTTCTCTGCCTGTTGCTAAAAAGCACATCCCTTCTTGGGAATTATCACTGGTGCTGGAGGCTCTGTCTCTACGGTCATTCGAGCCTATAAAAGAGATAGACTTAAAATTGCTGTCTCTCAAGACAGCAGCTGCTGCTCACTCTAGCTTCGGCTAAGCGAGTCAATGAGCTCCATGCGCTCTCAGTGCATCCCTCGTGCGCAATGTTCTCTCCTAATATGGATAGGGTTTCTCTTAAGCCCAATCCAGCCTTCATGCCTAAAAGCTTCCCAGCTTTCACGTGTGCGGTGTTGGAGCTTGCTGCTTTTCACCCACCGCCTTACTCCTCTCAAGAGGATCAAAGGCTGCATATACTATGTCCTGTGCGTGTTCTCCACACGTATATGACAAGGACTAAGGCTTTCAGAAAGAGTGTGCAGCTCTTTGTCGCCTGGGGCCCGCCCTGCAAAGGGAAAGCCATCTCTAAGCAGCGGCTGTCTCACTGGATTGTGGAAGCTATTGCTATGGCATATGACTCAAATGATAACACCCCCCAAGGGCTCATTCTACGAGGGGCATAGCTGCATCGTGGGCCCTATTCCGTGCGGTCTCCTTGCAGGAGATTTGTTCAGCTGCAGGCTGGGCTTCTCCACATACCTTTGCTAGGTTCTACTGCCTGGACGTCACCAGGACTCCCTCCGGTAGCCCATGCAATTCTGGGGGTGAGCTCTGTGTGAGCTCATGCATCTCTCCTCACCTGCTTTGTGTTTAGTACTTCCTTACATGGGATGTGCAAGACAAGCCCTCCCCTCAAGCGGGAGGCTGCCCTTGCTGGTCTGACAGTTTCTCAGCTGTGAGCATAAGGCAATCTGGGAGTTGTCCATATCTCCCCATAGGTGGATCTTGAAACGAGATGATGAAAGAGAACTTTAGGTTACTATCGTAACCCCGGTTCTCTGAAACATTGAGTGGAGAGATCCGCCAAGACTGCCCTGCTTGCCGCGCACGAGAAGTCAATATGTTCACTGATGAGTAGTAGCGCTACATCGTCCTATATGCTCTTACAGGAGATGCCTCCTGTAGCATTGGACGCGCTACTGTCTGTCAGAGCCAGACTTGGGGCAATTGGATGCTTCGGAGGAGTCATCACCGGATGTCATTCCCCATAGGTGGATCTCTCCACTCCATGTTTCAGAGAACCGGGGTTACGATAGTAACCTAAAGTTTTTTCTATGTAAAAAATCAACTTTTCTTGAGTCAACCAAACATCTTTTACCTGCTAATGTAATATCCCCACCCCTGGAAGTGGGGACCACCCCCTTTAAACAATGATGGAATGTCTATCAAGAAGGCTGATAGCTGTTCAGTTTTAGACTGTAATCATTTCACCGGCTCCCTACACATCCATCCAATATTTTAAATGAATAAGCAATATTCAAATGAGATGGATTTGCCTCCAAGTTACTAATAAAACCAGGCACAGTTCCATCTATTCGACAGCAGACTGCAAATGTCCAAGTATGTGTTTTACCTTAAAATTTACATTACATTTATTTGGCAGACGCTTTTATCCAAACTAACATAAAATAAGTGCATAACAAAGGTCACTGGAACAACCACAAAACTCAGGTCTAATAAGGTACAATACTCATTATGTAACAGTTGTCCATAGCCATGGACATCAAGTCCAGTTCACACAGAAAGCATAGGCTAGGTCAGAAAGTTGATATGATAAGTCAAACTATGACAACAAGTTATGCTAGAGCTGCAACATCAATATAATGATACTAGTGCTGGATGAAGATATAAGATCAACATAGAAGTGCTATGGGAACAAGATAAAGGGATACAAGTGATAAGAGTGATCCCAGATTGGGAGTGCCCTGCAGAGCAGCGATAGTTTGTCCAGGGACAGTCTGAACAGATGCGTCTTCAGACCACAGTGGAAAATGTGCAGGGACCAAGGACATCGCAAAGGACATTGAATGACAATTACATTGAATGAGTAATCAATTAATCATTTTGCATCAAGTGGCACGGTCAAGAAGAACTGTAAAGTGCCTTATTGCAAAACCTCTTTTGGACAGACAGCGTTCTCTGTACAGAGGTTAATACCTACACACTTCAAAATGGACCCAAACTGGAACCATTTTAAATACAAACTGAAACAGTTTCTCAACAACAACCAGTCATGTAATCATAAGTGATCTCTTCTCTTCATTCTTTCCCTTCCTCTCTCAGTTGCTCTCACTATTATTATCATTATTATTATTATTATTATTATTATTGCTGGGTTATGATTGAAAAGTTGACTTACAGAAAGTATTACAGATAAGCAATTATATCCAGTGTCATATAAACCTTATGGTAACTGGATAAATATATTTCACTAAGTGCTAAATGTTTACTTTTAATAGCCTATGTATCTAATTGTACGCTGTTTCACCCCATACCATGCGACTGTTGGAATGTAAGCAAGAGGAGATAGACTCTGGGTGTGCATTCAATAAATAAATCAAGTGCATTAGGGGATAACCTCAAGGCCCACATGCTCAGTCTTGGTATGGAATCCCTGATCCTAACTTATAATTGGCCAATAAATGAAAGTTTTGCATATGGTGATTAAATGAAACTCATCAGCTGGAACAACAGTTCTTTGACTCTGAAAACGATATAAACTTATGTATTGGACTTATTATTTTTGAAGACTGTACTTGTGCCTCTTTCGGTTGTTTTTATTGAATTATAAAAAGGAGCTCCCAACTCTGTTGTTTGTTATCTTTATCTTAAATACCATCTTTTTTGTTTAAAAATTCCCACATTATTATTATATTTTAAGAAATGTTGTGCACTTTGTTAATCTTATACATAATAATGCCACCAGCAATTTTATGTTGATTATGTTTTGTGTTGAATGTTGTATATTTAATAGAGTATGTGTGTGATAGGAATGTTAACAGTTAATTGACTGTTTAATTTCTATAAACCATTTCAATGGATAGCTTAGCATTGGCGATTAGATTTTACTTTAGTGAAACATTTCTCTGTCGTTAAACACAAATCCCCTCAACTGGTGGAAAGTTGATGAGTCACGGTTCCCTCGACTGGCAGCATTAGTAAAACGTTATTTTCCCAGAACAATGGTCAGAACAACAGCTGCCAGTCTCACATTCACCAGATCGACCCCACAGCACACAGACTGTGCCCATATTCCTTAACAAAAATGTTTAGGTATTTAGTAAGTTAATGGCATATAGGCTGTGTTATTCATGTTATTCATGTTACGGCTATATGTTACAGCCAATATGTTCAGTAGTACACCGTATTAGTGGTCTTTTGTTGAGGGTTTCATTCTATTTTACGCCTTTCCTTATATTTTTTGTTTGCTGGACATCAAGAGGCCTACTTTATAAAGTAGGAACTTGCTATTATTTTGTTAAATGAATAGCCGACCACTTGCACTGCAGTGTACAATTTCTGAGTACAGTGGACTAAAGTTAGTCAACATAAACAGTTCCTTACCAAATCAAGTTTACTAATGAATTGCATTTCTCTAGCCAGGGTGCCTGTCTGTGCTATAACTTAGACTGTTTTGTAAGTCTTGTGGTCACACAACTAACTAACCTGTTGTCAGAGCGCAAACTGGATAGAACAGGGCTTGGATTTAGCTAATATTACAAGCATGTTTAAAAAATACCTGTTACAAGCAATCCCCTACTGCGTGACAATGGTTGCAACAGTGAGAAAGAGGTAGTATGTTAACATTGAGGGCCAATCAGGGAAATCAGTCCTCAACCAATCACGTAGTGAGATCATGAATATTAATATATGTTACTTCAACGGCCTGTTCTCTACGCATTTTTTTAATCAAATAAACTTCACAGATAATTAGGATGTCATTAAAATTGCAAATAAAACTATTGCAGGGGGACTTTAACAGGGCTTTCCCCCTCATCTGTTGATTGGGGGGGGGGGGGGGGGCTAAAAAGAAATTCACACAGCGAGAGAGAGAGAGACAGAGTGAGACCCATGTTTCGCTTTAGACTTTATGACGTAATCTACAGTAAAATGGAATTTGTAGTTAACTGTCTCCGTGCAAGGGCTTGGTCTGGGAGGTCAGGAATTGGTACAATCTAGGGTCATGCCCACTGGTTAAGAGGGCACACACAGCCGAGCTGCATTTCCTAAATGGTAAATGGACTGTATTTATATAGCACTTTTATCCATAGCGCTTTACAATTGATGCCTCTCATTCACCAGAGCAGTTAGGGGTTAGGTGTCTTGCTCAGGGACACTTTGACAAGCCCAGGGCGGGGATCGAACCGGCAACCCTCTGACTGCCAGAACACCACTCTTACGTCCTGAGCTATGTCGCCCCTAAATCAGCCCAAAGTTTTAAAAGTGTGCTCCCTTTCTCAGTTGGTGTCTGAGTGAAATAACATGCCCAAGAGCGAAAGAGCCAAAAGGATAGAGAAACAAATGTCCACAATTCTGTGTTGTCGACAAGTGTTACTTTGATATTTTTGATATGACATTCTCATATTCGATTAGATATATGTACATAATGTCAGACACTGTAATTCCCCCCAAATTACATTTGCTTATCACACTGATCCAGCCCTGTTCTCCTAAACACCTATGGTACAAATTCATAATTACCTTTTGGAGTAAAAGCGATAAATAAGAGTGTCATGGCCAGGACACTCCCCAAAGTTATAAAAATGAGTAAGTCTTTTATCCATGACCCCTTCATTGGTTCGCACACTGGAAAACAGAAACAAGCATTTGTTAAATGAAACTGAGCACATAATTACCCAAAACAATTTAAAGTTAAATTACTTATACACCTGAATTAAAAGTGAGAAATGATAGCCTAAATCAATTATTTGAAGACAATGCATTACCTTGACCATAACCTTACAGGAAAAGAAGGTTATCCATGAAAAATTAAGTGATAGAAATTAAGAAAACATTTGCAATGATCACATTTGTTGTTATGTGGACTTGGTGCAATATAGGTATACTATAGTGTATATGCACTTGTAAGCACTTGTTGTATGGTTAAAACAAATTGATTTGAAAAGAAAAGGTATGGTACCTGAACTGTAAGCACACTGTAGTGTTTAAAACACCAGGTTTAGAGAATCATGAATGACCATGCTCGGGTTATCAGAAAATAGCATTTAATTTCTGAAAAACTATATACTTTTTTCAATGCACAATGTCTAGATGTCTAGATGGTCAGGTGAAAACATGGCTACATTTGGAGAAAAGGTGAAAGTTTCCTAGCCAACTAGGACATAGACAGGCTTTATCCGGGTAATATGGAGCTAATCTGAGGTAACCTTGTCAGTTTTACTTCAAAATATATCTCAACCAAGATTTCCACCCCTCTAGACGTCTAGATTTGGGCGTTTTGCTCACTAGGTAATAGGGGTGTGCAGAGACGTCATTATCTGTATCTGTTCAACCAACAAAATTATCTGTATCTGTATCTGTATTTGGATAGAAGAAAGAAGTGGGCGTGGTTTATACAGGAAGTCACGTTAAATCGGGCAAACGTTGTATTTTCTAATCTAATATTCATTGGCAATGCAGTTGTTGTGCCTTCAAACCATCAAATTGATTCAATATTGGCATATAAACAATTATGAAATATATTTCCACATCCTCATACTGTACTTTTCATCGCTCTCCTTTTTAATTTTTTTTATTTTTAGCTAAACTAAGTTTCATGAACTGTCTGATTTTGGATTGGAAATAGAAACTATTTACAGTAAAGATATATAGAAAAATGTCCTTCAGTTGAAGGGAATAATCTTAAATTCCAATGATGCTGCGTTCGGATTTTAAATGGAGGAAATTAACACATACAGCTAAAACTACAGGTTCTAAGCTTCATTTTGATGTATAGGTTGCGGGGGTTTGAAAGAAATCCAGCTGCCACACCAGGCTTTTGTCTCGCTAGCTCCCGCACCTGACGTCTCCTCCTCGATGCGAGAGTTTCCCTGAGTGATAGCCGGGAATGGTCAGTTCTCAGCCCACTGCCTGTTGTGCGCTGCCTCGGTGGGGGCGACTACAGAATATAGCGATCACTTTTCAATAATGTGTGGTAAATGAAACGACTAGTTAGTGAAATCAAAGTCCTATGTTGCAAACAGAATTGGCATTTTTTATCTTGTGGCCATCCACAATGATATGAATCGATTTGAAGAAACATAATGGTTGACGCACAAAACTTACTTATTAAACGTTTTGCAGCGCAGTGGCTCTTAGTTTGTTGGTGTGTGTGCCGGAGTTCCACATACAGCTAGCAGCCATGCGTAACCCCTTGTGCCCACTCTCACCAGCATTTTTTTTTGCCTCAGATTTGACATTTGTTTTTTACTTCATCAGTTGTGTGACTTCTCCGGATACAGCGTTCACTGAATGAGTAATAGCATCCCATGCATCTTTTTTTTGTGTTATTTTATATTCACTACTGACGCTACTAAATATGACAGGTCATTTGCTGTTCACTTCCTGCAGCAGTACCTCTACTTCAGAACTACTGAGATTTTCTTATGTTTGGAGTTTGGTGCTCCACAGTCTTTAGATTTTCGTTTGGGCATTCTTGACTTCTCTCTCAACTTTTCTTTTCAATTTCTGTGTGTGCACACGGCCCTGCAGTCTCATGCCCTATTATGGGGATGCTATGCTAATTAGGAACAACTGGCATACGCTTTCAGTTTACGAGGATAATGGGATTCATCATTATAAGAACACGGTTGCAAACAATTCTGTGGTTTAAGAATACGTCATGAATCTGACGTAGACTTTTCTTAGGACCTTTCTCAAGAACAAATTTAAGAAAAAACTTAGGAAGATATTGGTGAATGAGGCCCAGTGTGTTTCCAATGTTCATTTTCTTTAAATAGTGGCAGACAGTACTTACTCATTTCTTGTTTCTGGCCATTTTTGTGCAGAGATTGAGCATCTGCCACTGGCGACTGTGGGGAAAATGCAGAAACACACTGAATCACATTAAACACTATACGCTGCAGTTACATGGGTAGGACTGGTAAAGAGGAGTGAATGGGTGCATAACAGAAGAATCTACAGGCCAGGTGAAAGCGTGACTACCGGACAGGCACACACCTTCAGGAGAATAAGTGAGGCCTCTTACCTGTGTCTCACCCTGCTCTGTTTCCATAGAGACTGAAAGGTTTTTCCTCTCTTCCTGCGGGCAGTGCCTCCCGTCCAAGTCTTCAGTGATTTCCTCTAGTTTATGTTTCTGCAATGCTTCTACAGTATAATGGTGTCTGACGTGAGATTCACAGTAGGAGGCAGAGCAAGTCAGACAGACCTTAACAGCTTTGGCCCTTCCCTCACAGCAGATGTCACAGAGTATTCGTCTAGACCAAGATAGAGCTCCAAACCTCTTTCTGCACTGTGAGTGGAGATGGGTTTCTACCAGGCCAGTCTGGCCTCTGACACTGAAGAGAGAAAATGCATTTATTGATATATGAACAGAGGAAGCATACAAGTGGCCTATGAGTTGAAATTGTGCATGGACTTCTGTGGGAATTTTGTACAAAAAAAAGCAATTCTGCAAGCTTGGATTCTTCAAGCCAAAGAGTCAAAGTGTCAGTCAGTTCTAATGGCAATGCTCAATTCATTGGACTGTTATTTCTCTATTTGATGACCACTAACAGAGTAAATGTTATACCGCCTGTGAATACAGGGTATACAGGGTATAAATCTTTAAATTGCCATTTATAAATCATAAAATACGGTGTTTAATAATTTTAAAGTTTAATTTAACTTCAGTTGATTCTTACACAAGCTTAGCCACATCACACTGTAGACCAGGTGCAGTGACCTCACCTTGATTCCATGGGCTGAGTCCTTAAATTTGGAAAATCTAAAGGATTGGAACGGTCGGTCTGCATTGACAGAGCACTGGAAACAGGCGAGTCAGATCTCATCACCCTGAAAGGGGTACATGAACACAATTGATCTACCAAAAACAAAATTGTTTCATTAATTCTCAATTCAAAGAACAGGAAAATTTACAGAAAAATCTTACTGAAGTTTTCAAATTATGTTTTTCCCTGTTAGATAACAGGCAGTGCCCATCACAGAATGCATTGTTTTTGATTCCATAAAAGGGAACAAACACTATCCAAGCACAAACTTGTCAGTAGATCCAATATGTGCATTTACCTGTGTCCATAACACTTGATTTGATCCTAGCCTTCCAGAATCAATTAGTCAAACAACTCAGAAACTCTCAGGGTAGCCATGAATGAAAACAAAGGTCACCATTTTTTAAAATTAATTCCAAACATACTGCTAAAGCAATGAAGGAGTTTTTTAATGCCAATATCAGGTAAATCCTTGACTGGACAAGTCAGTCACATGATGTGAATCTAATTGACATTTTCATTGGCATTTCATAGGCTGAAGAGAGAACTTAAGGCAACAGCCTCCAAAACAAGCAGGAGCTGAAGATGGCTGCAGTACAGGCCTGGCAGAGCATCACAGCATCTTAGCATCCGCTGACGTCTATGAGTCACAAACTTAAATCATTGCATACAAAGCAATCATTGCATACAAAGGATATGCAACAAATTTCTAATTACTAATGGCTTTCATTTACATAGCATTTATATGACCCAAACATTACGGTACCCTGAAATGGGAGGGGTGGGGGGGGGGGGGGGTGCTGTAATTTCTACATGTTGAAGCCAAAATGTATTAAAAAATACCCTTTAAAAAAAAGCTACGAATCTGCACTTTAACCACATGGAAATTGTTTGATTGAAAATCTAAACTTGTGGAGTAGAGAGCCAAATCAATCAATCCAAATCCCAAACATCATGGTAGAGAAACATATCGAATGCATATGCTTCCATGCAGGTGTACGGCATGATACGATTAAGCAATTAACATCCTATCATGCTCTGTGGCATGTGTAAAAATGCTGTTGACCTAGATTTTGGATCAACATGGCAAGAGGAAAACATCTAAGTGACTTTGGATGATGGTTCATTCGTGGGGCACGGATGGCAGGAACTTCAGTCAAAAATTGCTCAACTGGCTAGTATTTTTCAATAGGAACATTGACTAAAGTGGCACCTGCATTTACATCTATGGGAAAGACATCACTAAATAGGGTCGGAAATTGTGGTTCAAAGCACACATTTGATGACCGTGATGCTTGTGCATTAGTGCAATACTTAAGGAAAAACAGGTGACAGAGAATGGCAATGCGCAACGAGATCAGACTGTGTCAGCAAGAACAGTCCTTAGACAACTACATAAAGAGGGGCATTAAAGTAGGGTTGCAGTGCATAAACCCCTCCTTACAAAGACGAATACACATTTGAGAGTTCAGTGGTGCAAAAACCATAGGCACTGGTCTACACAGATGTGGAAAAAAGTGATATGGTCAGATGAGTCATCATTCACCATATTCTCGACCAGTGGGCAAGTACATGTGTGGCGTACACCAAGAGAACAGTACAGGCCTAAATGATTGAACCCTACAGTCAGTGAGTGGCTCTGTTTTGCTATGGGGGGCATTTTCCTGGCATGGTTGGGTCCACTTGTCCTGTTACCTTATTGAACCTGTGTTTTGTAGTTGTCTAATGACCACGGTATGCACCTTCGTATGTCGTTGAGGGAAGGGTCACGGCAAATCAATACAAAGTTATTTTGAGAGATCACCTTTAACCTATGATAAAACATTTCTATCCAGATGAGAGCGGGCTCTTCCAGGATGACAAGGTGCCCATCCACAGGGCACGAGGGGTCACTGAATGATTTGATAAGTATGAAAACAAAGTGAATCAATTGCTATGGCCTTCGCAGTCACTAGATCTCAACCCTACTGAACACCTTTTGGACCGACACTCTGAAAGTGCTCTCCATGACCATCATCAAAACACCAAATGAGAGAATATCTTTTGGAAGACTGGTGTTTCACCCATCCAGTAGAGTTCCAGAGACTTGAAGAATCTATGCCTAGGAGCAATGAAGCTGTTCTGCTGGCTCGTGCTGGCCCAGCACATTACTAAGACACTTCATGCTGGTTTTTCCTTTGTTTCCAGGCTTCTTCTTATGAGTATTATCATAGGCTATTCAACAAGTTCATAAACTGGTGTACAGGCCAGTATTTTAATTTGAAATTTGCCTATATATAAATACTCATTTGGAAATGTGTTATTTCAGCCATATACCTAAGGAATTTGAATTTGAGATCAAAAAATGAATATCAGACAAACATTTTGCATGCATATTAGAATCCGACCGATATATTGGTTTGGCCGATATATCGGCCATTATTTGACTTTTTTGACTCCATCGGGATCGGCAGTTATGCAGCCAATGTGTCCCGATTTTTAAATAAGTATAATAAACAAAAAAAACATTGATTATTTATCTGTACTTGCCTGTTCGAACGTTGTAATTGCTATTTACTAGAATAATCCAGTAGAGGGAGCTCTAATACAAGTGTGAACTGCAGCAGCTGACGCGCTACTTCTGTAATAAGACGTTTGTCACTCGTGCCTCATCCAATATTCTCCACTGCAAGACTTGTCTGCGCAGATTCGATTGCCGCAATAAAGGTATGTATATTTAGTGAAAGTTTTTATTTAAAAGCGTTTATACGACCACTATGCTTATCAATCCTCATTATCAAGCGAGCGAGCTAGCTAACATATTTGGTTCACTTTAGCAAGCTAGATGGCTAGCAAGCCTTTATGAAGTGGCAGTGAGCACATAAGCAGCGTTCGACACTTCCAGAGGACATCGCTGTATTCTCAAATAAATAACCAGCCAAAATAAAATGGTGATTGAATGCATCACACGTTTGTTTTAAAAAAAAATCTGAGATAATGATATTAGCTACTATATGATGCTGTGTCAACAGCCAACGCGCTATTGCAAGCGAGTGTGTCATCTAGTCACGCGTCATCGTAGCAAGCTAACCAGACAGTAAAAAACGCAGATAAACACTTCTAACGTGGATCATTTTAAGCCATGTTATCTAGCTTTGTCGTGATAACATGAGAGAAGGATTGCTGTTGGAGAAGTGAATCAACCAACACTTAGCGCGGGTAACCTGCACGAAAGCGCATTGTAGTTTTTTTCACCACCGAATTCTTATGGACAAGCCTCAAGTTACGTATTTCATCCAGTCAATTTAGTTTCATCTAACGTTACACTTGATTCACTCATTAGCTCCGCTAGATAAAGTCTTACTCTTTGAGATCATGTAGTAGGAATAAAATAAGAAAATTCATTTAACTTACTGAGAATAAATTATAAGAATTAATGAGGCTATGTCAACAGCTAATGCGTTATTGCAAGTGAGTGTGTGTCATCAAGTCACGCGTCAGAGCGCATTGTAGTTTTTTTCACCACCAAATTCTTATGGACAGGGAAGCTCGCTAGATGAAGTCTTACTCTTTCAGATCATGTAGTAGGAATAAAATAAGAAAATATAATTCATTTACTGAGAATAGATACTAAGAAATAATAATAACAAATTAATAACAACAACAATAATAATATTCATAAAAATACATGTTTGAAACTGGAAAAGTGATTTATTAAATGAATTTTTTATAGATGGCTGGAAAAGAAAGGAGTAAAAGCAACGTGTGGAGTTATTTTGAATTCACACCACTTGAAGATGGTGTTGATATATATATTTAATTTAATATCATCTTTTACATTTTTTTATCTATCAAAAAGTTCTTTGTGTGTTTATTTTTATTTGTTTGCTTACAAGTTAGATGTTCTCAAATATAGAAACTTTGATAAAATGTAAGTTTTTCAAATTGATTTGAAAATGTTGCACTTTTTGACAAAATATCGGTCAAAACATTGGTAATCGGTGGGCTAGGACTCTCCAACATCGGGATCGGCATCGGACCCAAAAATCTGGCATCGGTTGGGCTCTAATGCATATATTCTTTACTATTTAACAGGAACAGCTGTTTTTGTGTTGAGTCCTCCATTTTCAGCAGTGCAAAAGTAAGTTAACCAATGAACTTAAAAGTAAATCAAAGCAAGTCTAATATTTGGATGCATAGCCCTCAAATGCAATAACTGCATTAAATCTATTACACATACAGACCTGCCAACCTTAGGAAAATATTTTGAGTACCACAACAGTCAGTGTAATGCTTAGCTCACACGCTTTCGCACCACTTCGATTTGCACGCACACACAAGCCTTTCTTCATAATTCTAGTTTTGACTGTTGAAATGATCAGGCAAAATTGTAGAATTTGACCTGATTCTAAAATATCACTTGCACTGCACTGGGCTATATTATGACATACTTGCAAGTCAAAAGTTTGAGTACACCTGCTTAAAACAATTTTTTCATGATTAATATTTCATTATATGATATGTGTGCTTATACAAACTGATAACCATAAGTGAATTGCATTCAATAATTTAATAAAAATGGAAATAATTTATTTTGTATATTGTAACATATGTTTTCATTTTCAAGTATTTACAGAAACTTATGTTGCGATGTAAAACAGTCAATTATGAATAAAACCAAGTTTCTGTTCATGATTTCCATTTTAATTTAATAATTAAATAATTGAATCAGCTTATATAGGCACACATCATATAGGCCTAATGGAAAAAAAAGTATTCAATTGAAAAATTATCTAGGAATGTAGGCTTTTGTAACTAGAGGTTTAGCTAAATTATTACCTGAAGCTCCTTGGTGGCTAATGTCAAAATCATAATTGCACAATGTGCAAAATGCATGGTGCGGGAGTTTTGAGGGGTGGAGGCACGGCCATTGCTCCTGATATTTTGCGAGGAACTTCTGGGGGGCATGGACTCGCTTCTTTTTAGTAGATCTGCTGCTCTCAATTTTAATTTTTCAATTTAAGTTGCTTTATTGGCATGAAATACAAATGTAATTATTGCCAAAGCATACATACATAATATGTAAAATAATAATATTAAAATAATAATGATAAATGTAACAATATAACAATAACAGCATTGACAGCAACAGAAGTAAATCAATAAATATGTACAATGCTCTCACTCTCTCCTTGTTAGTATCCCCGTCATCTGACGTTATGATTATTTTCTAACTGCAAGGCTGGTCGGGTGACTGGCTGCAATAATAGGTATTATTTGCTACGTTAGCAGTCTATAGTCAAACACCTTTGCAATGGTCACTTTGCTCCAACAGAGCGTGTGCGATTCAAAATTTGAACACAGATTCTCCGTAGCATTTGAGTTACCGCAGCTAAATTACTCCATCAGTTATTCACGCGTTTCGTAACAAGGCTAAATCGTATGCAAGCTACTACTGTGGCTAACTATATACACAAATGTATCTCATTAGGATATACCCCTTGAAATGCATCATCTCGTAAAGTCACTGAACATGTTTTAACGTTTTATATGTGAACATTACGGTCACATTTTTGTGCTTGATTATTACTCCCCACTTCCCATTTTACCTCAGCAATGCAGCGTTACGCCTCGGTGGATAATAAAGTACCGCTGCGTATCAGTGGATGTTGAGTGGGTCGGGGAGGGGTTACAGAACCGCAAGCACAAGGTCGTAGCACCTGGTTCAATCCGAGGGATGTAGTTTAAATACAGAATAAATGTACGGTATTGATTTGTATTGATTGATTCTTTTCCGTAATGAAATTACAATAATATATTTTTTGCGTAGTTTCAGCTGGCATTTCGTACCTGCGTATTTTGACCAAGAATTGCGTGGTTGGTACACAAAATACGTGCAGGTCTGCACCAGAGACTGTAAAAAATATATACAGCACATATGCAGTTTCTCACCTCTTGCTAACGAGGTCTGCGGCTTCATCAGCCGTTTCCTTTTCAGAGACATTTTCAGCCTCCTCTTCCCTTAGACTGTGGCTGATTTCAGAGGTAGTGTCCTCCTCTCCATCCAAAGATTGGCTCATTTTAAAGAGAAAAGGAGTTCTTGGAAGGTCATCCAATGTAACTGTTAACAGAAAAATAACAGACTTATTATTTCCCTTCAGTAACTGAACACACTATAAAGGGCTGGAACTTTTGCAGCTTTTAAACAATCAATGCAGCACTATGATGAAGGGTGGAAAATACATTTATTAGGACTAGAATATGTTCTGCTTAAATTCTCAGGTCTTCCATGATGGCCTCTGGCTCCAGGTACTGAACTTGAGCATCTAGCAGCAATTATAGCCTAACTATCGAGATTCTAAGTAACTGGAGATAAAACTTTTCTTTTTTGTACTCCACGTAATCATAAACCCTTGAATATAAAAACGACTAAAAAAAATAAAAAAACATGTATCAAAGTAGGCTAGCCAAGGCTAGCTACTATATTATCGACTACATTTTATGAGAAAACGATATATACTTTAGCCAACGTAGCCTATATCAGCACTTCCTCTTTCAAGCAGCCGTTAGAACAAGTCCCGGTAAAGAAATAAGCATCTAGAGCTAAAACAACCCATTTTGGGAAATTTAGTAAAATAAAATGGGCATATCAAACACATTGTTTCGAACTAAATTGTTTAGAATAAAATCTAAACGAAAACATTTTATTAAAAATCAGGAAAGAAAGTGTTTCGTTCTTTGCTTACCGCCGCCCCCCACCTGTTGACAACATGCAACAGTACAACACCCCGCCCGCTCTCGGCGCTCACCAGCGTGTGTTCGCAATCGGTCCTGATCCAATCATAAGCGAGAACGCACTGTTGCCAGGCAGCATTTCAAGTTATAGGTTTTGGAGCAGCTTCTAGCAAGTGATGCGAATTTTTTGTAACAGAAAGGTTACCTCGGCTGCTGTTTTTCATTGGGAAGAATACGAGTAGCCCAATACGTGTGAATTTCTATAAAAATAAAGCAAAATTTACTACTTATATTAAATACAAAATGAATGTACACGCGCTTCCTAGACTTGTTCAGTTACAACATTGCTACCAGTGAAACTGCGTCGTTTGAAGCCATAAAATAGAAATAGATGGTATTACTTGTTCAGTTACAACATTGCTACCAGTGAAACTGCGTCGTTTGAAGCCATAAAATAGAAATAGATGGTATTATTCATTTTTGGTTTTAGTTTTAAACAAACGTGGATCACAGTTCAAATTCTGCTTTTTCAGATATCACGACCTCAATGTATACAGTTAGGCCTATTTGTAAACGCAACCTAATCCTTTATATAAATAATGCAACAGCGATATAGTCTGATTGTATGTTTCTGTGATGGGAATGGGATATGAACGTTTTAAAAAGATAATTTAAAAGCGTCATTTTAATGTGAACTATCCCACTATTCCATACATGCTAAAGGCTGAACAATTTAATAGCTCTTTCCTGAAATGGTTTGTTCGAACTGTCTTCGTAAAGAATCAATCTGAATTAAACGGTCGATTCGAAATGCGTTCTCTACAGATATTAGTCTTTCAGATATACGATCTCAAAATCACCTCTGATAATTCGATTCTGCTATCCGTCCATCTATTTTAGCACATCGATGCTGTAGTTTAAATTATTTTATATCTTAGTCAAGTGCATTTATAGGTCGCACGGGGTCCCATAACCTAGGTTACTAGCCTACTTAATAATACAAATTTCTAATTTCGAGCATCTTACCTTTAATCTTGTTTTTAAAAAACGATAAATGGCAAAGTTCTCTTCATGCAGACGTGGCGTCTGACAATTTTTAAAGCTGACTTTCGTTTTCACTTCATCCACGTGGAAAGTACACCCAGAATATTTAGGCTATAACAAGAAGGCACACCTGGTTCATGTTCTTTTACAAAAGGCACACAGTAATTTTCCACCAACAGTTTTCATTCTCTAAGTACAAATGTATTGTTCCTCTCCTGGGTGGGAGGGGATGTATTACAGAAATACAACTCATGGGGTGGGGGGAATTCTACAGAATGGTCACAAGTTTAGACAGAAGGATGGTCAGCAACAGCGGAACAGTCTGCCTTTCCATTAGCACCCCAGAAATGGTAAATTCCTTCACCATGCGCTGGGCTTCCTCTGCAGATGCTCTCTTCCAGTGACGCGTGCCCACCTCCCTCACCCAGGTGCCGCCTTGCTCACTCATGACCGCCACTGTTTCTGTGCCATTCCGGCTCAGCAGCGGTCACTGGGTGAACGATGGCAACTGGATGTGCGGCAGCTCCCCCTGGGAGAAGGACCCGGAGTGGACGCAGAAGAGGAGCTCGCACCCATCGCTGATGCCGGCCGAGTGCTGCGTGATCCCCGTGGGACACCGGGAAAGCACTCCCGCCATGGGGTTTCCCGCCTCGCAGCTAAACAGGCCACCGAAGGGCACGGCGAAGCGTGCGGCGACTTCATAGCTGGTGCTCAGGCAGATCTTCAGCCCGTCAGACAGCAGGCTGTAGGCGATGAACCCTGAGGGGCAACTCTTAGATTTGGTGAGGGTGTTCACAAACTCTTGACTGTAGAAACCCCCGAAGAGGAACCCTGGGGTGGGGGGGATGGTGATGTTGTCAGCAGCTCACCAGTACGTGTCGACCCTAGCATGCTTCACACGGTAAACGTCACCACACACGTTTTTGCAGCACCTGAAAAAGAGCCTGCACGTGTAGCATGTGTGCCTGAACTCGATCTGGTTATATCCCTGCTCCCTCACCTCTGTCTGCAGCCGGGTCTGTTTGTAAGGCGGCTCGCACGTCATCGCCCCCCGTCTAAGGGTTTTTCTGGGTTAAGGTCTCACACACCTGGGTTTCATGATCATTGGTGGTTGTAGTTTGGGGAGCCAGGTTTGGTGCACCCAGGATCGCTTGAGACACTGCATTGGCCAGCTTCAGCACGGTGGGATCTGGCAGTTCGGAGAGGGTTTCCTTGTTTAGGAAGAACAGAACGGTCCTGGGCCACCAGGTTTTTGCAGATGCTGTCCTACCACTTCTGCAAAGAGATTCCAGGGTAGAAGGGTATCCCTCCCTGGCTGAGCATCAGGGAATGTGTTGTGCCTTTCTCATAAACACTGTCCAGCGCATCTTTGGTTGTGAAATTCAGTCCAAAGTCCACCATTTTAAAGAAAGAGGCGCTGGCAGACACAGAGATGGAACGTTCATCGCTCTTGTGCACAAAGGAGGTGCTGATGTAGTCTTCTTTTCTCAGAGTGGTGCCAGCATCGACAGAGGTGAGGAAGTGCATGCCGTAGTCCAGCACCAGAGTCTCTGACAGGAAACTGGCCAAACGGGTTTCATTGTTCTCCAGAGCGCTGGCGATTTCAGTTACCCGACTTCTGAAGGCTGGGTCCAAGGTGAATCCAGGACGTGCTTTCACACTGTACAGCAAATTCCTCACCTGTTGGAGAATAAGTGGGGGAAGAGTAGGGGAAGGAGGAATTAAAAGAATTTGTGTCATTGGTATTGTAAATCTCATGGAATAATACTGTCCATTTCAGTTACACGTATGCAAATGCAGCTACAAGGTATCATGTCGGATGTGTCAAAATAGGCTATAGCTCTAGCTTCACACAATGCTTCATATTAGCATTCAAATGACCTCTATAACAGCAGTGAAAAGGTTTATTTTCATTCCAGCTCAAAAATTCACTGTATCCGCCGCCATATCGGTAATCGGTTAATTTTCCCCCTCTAAAATCGGTATCGGTATCGGTCTAAAAAATCCCATATTGGTCGGGCTCTAATATACATACTGTACTAGTATGTTGCATGTACATACAATGTGTTCCTCTCTGTGAATGTACATATATCTACCAGGAGACCAGAGACATGGTTGAAATAAATATTTTCAGCTAATTTATTTAGGCCAGTCCAGATCCAACATAGCATTTTATTAAACAGAAACATTTAATTTATCCCTTATTCTTTAAAAGTTACATGATTTCCCTTAAAGTATAAAAAGAAATATACTCACAAATAAAAGTGGTGGTTACATTGGTGGTGGTTGATTATTTATACATCCCTACCATCTTTGGATAGGGAGGTCACTTTGCATGTTAGCAAACTATGAACATAAGAAAACTTTAACAAACTACATATTAAGAAAATGAACAAAAAAATGTTTTAGCATCATTCAAAGGCAAGACTGCTTGTGAAGTGTATAAAAATCAAAACTGTTCTTCTCCCTTCATTCTTATTCAACAAAAGCAGGAAAATACAACAACACTGTTTAAAAAAAAAAAAATCAAGTACAAAAATAAGCACTGACTTTTAATAAAGGCACAACCTCGGTTTTAAGACAGAATAAACGTTTTAAAAATGTTTTCTTAAAGGCCAGCAGCAGGGCGACTCACTCAATGGTTCTACTGGTTCCTCCTCAGAGAGGGAGTGGGAAGTAGAGCTGGACTCTTAGACGAAGTAGAGAAGCCTCTAAATGGCCATTTTTCTCACTGTGTAGCATAGATCCACATTTGTAACAGAGACTACTGTTCACTAAGGCCTTCATCAAACATTAAGATTTTTTTTACAGACTCAAATGGTATTGATCGAATGGTGAAAACTCTAAATCGGGTCGAGTGAAGAATAGATGAGCATAAAAAGAAAAGGAAGCGGTTGCGCAGAGGCACTGAGGGAGTTACAGAATTAGAGCGGCTAGCTCACAGGATCGAGTACAGGCACGGTTACCTTCAAAGCATTGGTTTAAAAACAACGCGTGGCTATTTTAAAACCAATGTCCGTGGAGACAATCACTCTTCTTTCAAAGGTACTGAGATATCGCCTTTTGCAGCCATGCTAGAGGCTTGTCTAGCATTTGTGCATGTGACCATTAGTAAGTAAATGCCTGGATTGCACATGCTTTTAAACAAAGGGTGACAATACCTCTGCTTAGCATTTGCTTGTCCTTCATTTAGCAAAGAGAGAGTAACACTACAATATCAATCAATTTAATACCGCATTCATATAATTTTCATGAAATGACACAAGTTTCCTGTTTTTATGATTTTTTACATGTACACTCCAGGATTCCTCTTTCTTTTCTCCAGGGCCTGTGTCCGAATCCACGCACTAGCCCATTATTGAGTATACAAGCCCCCCCCCCCCCCCCCCCGGCGTTTTCTGAGCCAGGTGTCCTGCTTTAACGGGTCTGGCTGTGCAGCCCTCCGCAATCCTAGAGCTACTGGAGCTACTAGGCTGTAAACCTCTGGCCATTTGGGCTTGGTGGGAGCGTTACAGTGGGATTAAAAATAAGCTTGAGTGAGTCAATCCTCCCTCACGCTCTGTCTCTCTCTCCCACCCTCACAAATATGACCTCCTTCCCATAGAAACTCACACACACACATGCACAGAAACAACACGAAAAAAACTATAGTTTTATACTAATGTGTTAGTGATGCCAATAATAAAATAATACCTTCAAAGTGTTTGTAAGTAGGTTAGGAGTGCCATTAGAGGTTCATAAGCTTATATTGTCCTCATTTAGCACAATTCAAATTCCTACTCCATCTTGATTATTATGTTCTGCAGCTATTCACAGAAAAAGAACTACAGCACAACAATGTTTCTGCTGGAACAGTATTGTCAGAACTGCACTCCGGCAGTAAAGCTGGAAAGTGCATCTGGAAAATAAAGAATTTTACTCTGTTCAACATCACTTATGAACACAGCCTGAATTATACATGTATACATACAGACAGACAGACAGACAGACACATGTATATGCATACATATGTAATAAAGTAAGTACATGATGTGCACACATGAAACCCAGAACGATGTGTACTGGCCGTAGGAACATTCTGACTGAGGTAGGGAGATGGGTGGGTGCGTGTGTGTTCCTGGAGTCAGAGTCAGACTCTGGAGCCACAGAACTGCCCAGGCCCTGACTAATCCTTTCATTAGCTGGGGATTAACACCGTTTCATGGACTCAAGTCTATGCGTGCAATGGGATATTTGCCTGGAAATGTTGCGACAGGTAGCCTGAAACTAACTCAAAAACTTGTTAGGACTGGGTGCACAACAAGGGCCAATCCGTTTTGGAATTTCGTGCCAACTCCTGAGCTTGATTTTTAAATTATTATTTATTTGTTCTGATGTTTACTGATAGTTGTGAGCTATAAGACTGCACACATATCCCGGGTGAAAACATTTTTCTCTGCAGTCTGATATTACATCTACCTCTCATTTCGCCATTTAGCACACACACTCACAGCTACAACAGCAATGCGCCAGCTGGGAATCGAACCTATGGTTACAAGCCCGGCCTTCCAGCATGACCAACTGTCACATTAATTCTCCATACAGCCCTTCAGTTCTTCTTCAGTCATTTGTTATCATTAGTTACATGACTAGCATTTACCAGAATTTCTTATCCAGAGAAACTTATACAGCTTTTTGCATTTTTACAATGCATACTTAGCAAATGGTAAATGAACTGCATTTATATAGCCCTTTTATCCAAAGCGCTTTACAATTGATGCCTCTCATTCGCCAGAGCAGTTAGGGGTTAGGGGTTAGGTGTCTTGCTCAAGGACACTTCGACATGCCCAGGGCGGGGTTTGAACCGGCAACCCTCCGACTGCCAGACAATCAGTCTTACCTCCTGAGCTATGTCGCCCATGCAAATTTACAAAAAGGTGATAAGAATGAATAAGATAAAAATATGAATAAGAATCCCTGCTAAATGCTAGTAATGCAACTAATTACTTCAGACTTCAGCTATCATAAGTTACACATATATAGTGAAGCAATGCAGGTTAAGCACCTTGCTTAAGGGTACAATGGCAGTGTCCTACCTGGGCATGGAACCTGCAATGTTTATGTTACAAGCCCAATTCCCTAAGCATTATACTACACAACAGTCCTTTGCTACGCTTTACCTCTGTCTCTTTTTCTCATTGTTCCCTTTTAAATTCTCTTTCTTTCTCACCCCTCATCTACCATCTCATCCAGCCATCTCCCCACCCCTCCATCTCTCCACCTCTCTCCACCCCCCCCCCCCCCCACATTTCTCTGCTAAGATGGCTGATGTTGCACGGAGAAAGAAGGGTTTTGGGGGTGCTGGGCTGGGAAACAGGGTTGTTTTGGCTGCAGTTGTTATGGAGCTCTTGTTGTTGAGATGGTTCCATGGAAACACAGCTGTGAGAGAGGATGGGATGCTCTTGGAAAGCAGTCCAGATGAGGACAAGCTTTCAGAGATGCAGGAACTTAGGAGTTCCTCTGTTTTCCCTCCCTGTTTAAACACATACATGGAGCTACAAATTATTTGATTTGCTTCACGCTGGACTATGTGTGCTACTTCTCTCTTTTTTGGCAGCTACTCCATTATTAGGCTTGTTTGTACATTTGCCTGCCTCACAGGAGATCTCTCAATTCAAGCAATTAGAATCTCCTCTGCTTTCAGCAATGACAACACACTGATGACATCACTCGATTGGTGACATCACTACTGGTGACCTTATTCTTCAACCCAGTCGTCCTGTAATGAATGTAGCCCTGAGAGGCGATGAGAGAAAGAGATATGACCGGGGTTACGACCACCCAATACAGAGCTGTTGAATGGTCAAGGCCATAAAGATAAAACATAAATATGAAGTGCATTGTGTGTGTATGTGTGTGTGTGTGTGTGTGTGTGCATGCGCTACGCTAAGAGAACAGTGCAGCCCTGAATGCTTGACCCCTACAGTGTGGAGGATTGGGGGCTCCATTATGCTGTGGGTGGCATTTTTCCTGTCATGGTTTGGGTCCACTCGTCCCCTTGGAGGGAAGGGTCTCTGTAAATCAATACAAAGTTATTTTGAGGAAACATTTCTATCCAGATAGGAAAGGTGTCTTCAAATGTCTTCCGGGAAGAAAATGCCCCCATGCACAGGGCACGAGGGGTCAGTGAATAGTTTGATGATTATGAAAATGATGTGAATCATATGCTATGGCCTTTGCAGTCACCATATTTCAACCCAATTGAACCCCAATGGGAGATTTTGGACCAACGTGTTAGACAGCAGTTTCCACCACCATCATCAAAACAGCAAATGAGGGAATATCTTCTAGAAGAATGGTTTTCCATCCCTCCAGCAGAGTTCCATAGACTCTATGCCAGAGTGCATTGAAAGCCATTCTGGTGGCTTGTGGTGGCCCAACGCCTTACTTTATGTTTACTTTACTTTACCTTACTTTACTTTACACTTTATGTTGGGTTTTCCTTTAATTTGTCACCCATCTGTATGTGCATGTGTATATGGGTGTGCTTTGGTTCTGAGTAAAACCAGATTTATGTGATCGCATGCAATGCTTGCTATGCAATTAATTGCAATTTGCAACATAGCCAAGCTATGTGATTTGTGATTATGACACAAATCTAAGCAAGTCTGTGCTAGGTTTAATGAAGTACAGCATACAGTATGTGTGCATTGACAAGTTGACAGTTATGCATTGCTCATCAGGTACAAAGACCTGCTCAGCACGATGGGAAACTGCAGTAGGGAGATAAGAGCGATTGTCTGGCAGTCGGAGGGTTGCCGGTTCAAACCCTGGCCTGGGCATGTCGAAGTGTCCTTGAGCAAGACACCTAACCCCTAACTGCTCTGGCGAATGAGAGGCATCAATTGTAAAGCACTTTGGATAAAAGCGCTATATAAATGCAGTCCATTTACCATTTACCATATAATGATGAATCCCATTGTTTACGTAAATTGAAAGCGCGTGCCAGTTGTTCCTAATTAGCATAGGTAAACGCCCCAACAATCCTCATAAAAGGGCATGAGACCGCAGGGCCATGTGCACACACAGAAATCACACACAAATATTGAAAAGAAAAGTTGAGAGAAGTCAAGAATGCCCAAACGAGAATCTAAACACGTGGAACACCGGTCTCCAAACGTAAGAAAAACTTCAGTAGTTCTGAAGTGGAGGTACTGCTGTAGGAAGTGAACAGCAAACAACCTGTCATATTTAATAGCGCCAGTAGTGGATATAAAATAACACAAAAAAAGATGCATGGGATGCTATTACTCGTTCAGTGAACGCTATATTCGGAGAAAGACGCACAACTGATGAAGTAAAAAAAATGGTTTGATGTCAAATCTGAGGCAAAAAATTCAGACGAATTGCGTGTTATGCATTCAAACGACAAAGCGCTTCTCGTCACATTAATACTGCTAATTAAATCAACCGGCAGCAAACTGCATTGGGGAAAGCTTACTGCTATAGTAGGTGCAAACTTTGGTGAGAAGTGTTTGAATCATTTCCTTGATTTTTTAAAGCACAGAATGACAGGTTCCAGCCCCTATCTATGTTACTGGTGGTCAGGTTCAGCCATTACATTATATCCTATTACATTCATTAAGCAAACTCTCTCATCCACAGTGACTTAGAAAATAGGAAAACATAAGTGAATTCAACTGAGTTATAGGAGCAATAGTGCCAGACCTGCCCTAATACATTCCCAAGCCATCATACATCTGGATTGAAACACTAGTGCAGGGGTGGCCAAACTTAGTCCTGGAGAGCCAGAGGATCTGCTGGTTTTCTTTGGTACTATCCAATTAATTAATCAATAAAGAAGTTGATTACACAGTTAACTCACTTCACCTTGTCACTTCGGTCTGAATTGGGTGCTGATTTTCAGGTGAAAACAAAATCCAACATATCCTGTGGCTCTCCAGGACCAGGGTTGGCCACTCCTTCACTAGTTTATGCTAACTATGCTAACCAGGAACTAAAGTACAATGCCTAAATACACTCACACTACAACCAGCCCCAAAAAAAGAAACATGAAACCATAAAAATAGAACCTAGAATCCTGAAAGTACCACAAACTACAGTACAATACTTCAAATTAGTACCTACTGTAAATTAGTACATATGGTGGGAGTGCTACACCACAAACACATCTTCAGTCACAACACCAGATTTTGCCTCAGCTTCTTTAAAGGAAAACACAGCAGGAGACAAGCTTCGAACAAACAAGAGACACAAGGCTCTGCAATCAACTGCAGTGACTTCTTAAGCCCTTACCTGGACATGAAAACCCTGTCATACTTGTGCTGACAAAGATGATCGCTTGGCATCAAGAAAATCATCTCTGTTCAAAAGTGCCTTGTCAACTAAGCAGAATGTAAATTTTGTGCTTGCTCTTCCCTGAACTAAAAGAGTGCATAAATTTGTATTTTACAGACCAGGGGTGTTTGGTCATTCCTCTCAGTTTCTATGGCAGTGTGAGGATAGCTGATGAAAGAAATATATCTTTGATGGGAAATATGCTGACAAACCTCATGACAGGGAAACTTCCCTCTGCTTTCCGTTGGATCACTTCCCAACCAGCAGCAGCCAATCAGATCCCTCTGGACTGCATCCACTGGGTGAGAGCGAGTCATGGATTTACTGATTTGCAGAAGTAGGTGTTCTTCAGAAAAAGGTTTGCAGATCTGAAAATGGCCTAAGAAACTCTCTTGGTCAAAGTTACTGAAGAGCCCAGTGGCACATTCTAGTCTTCTGTTGGATTTCAGGAAAGCAGGGAGTGGATACCTTAAGATCCTTATGACTCTGACACAAGAAACTGCTGTCCACATTGTAACATGGAAAAACTGAAGTCAGTGCTGCAAGGCTATCCACACACAAATCCCAACACAAATTTTGGTCAGTACTGCCATGGTTTATTAAACACATTTGAATGGAGGCTTTCCGTGGAGATCAGCTGCTGACCGTCTTAGTGCCAATTTTTCATCAGGAAGGCAAAAACAAAGTGCTTTACAGTATCACCAAAAGTTTTTTTTTTTTCCAAAATCATTAAGAGTCATGGTTTATTGTCTCCTTCTCTCTCCAGGTTGTCAGGATGTCGATACAGTCAGTCTGTGCCTTTCTGGCTTCAGTCCTGCACTGAAACCCTTTTCCACCTGAGAGAGCTGGATCTGAGCTATGATCACCCAGGGGAGTCTGGAATGACAGCGCTCCGTGTTTTACACTCCTTCCACACTACGTTCACACAGCCTCTCTACCCTGGGCTCAAGTTAGGGTACATGTGACTGGCATTCTGGATGATCCTCTCTGTCCCCTGTGTATCTTTATGCCCTGTGCTCCAGCGTGTGCATATACATACAGTCCGCACTATGCTTTCTACACCCTCTACCTGGAATTGCCTACAAAAGTAATGTAAACTTCAGGATCTAGTCACTCTTAATGAATTTAAAGAAATTGTAAACCCTGTGGCATTAGAGTCTGTTCATAACCATAACCACTTTAAATCTTTCATTTGAATGTATTGCTCCTTTGTACAATCATTACATAGCATTTTTTGCATGACTCTGGTCTTGATGAGAGTTTTCTTCTTGTGTCTGAACATATATGTACTGTCAATGGTGAGGATTAATTAAAACATGTTTTTAACAGTTTTAACACCTAATGCCCTCATTTAATGTTTGGTGCTCTGAATATTGAACACAAGTACATAAACAGTTAAAACACCTCACTTATCCAACATACAAATATATATATTTATTTTATTAGATTTAGTAATTATCTAAAAATATCAATTATTTATTAAATGGCCAAATATGGAGCATCGCGTAGTTCTGGCAGGTCACGAGAGTCAAGCGCTCCGGCCGAATCAGCTGATGGCTCAGCTGAGTGATGTTCGCCTATCACAGTACATTCACTAACAGGGCGGTCTACTTAAACAGCCTCCCTCTACTCATTCGGCTGCTCCTCCTGCATGCAAGCGCTGCACGTTGCTTCGTAAATCGGCGCTTCTTCCTGCAATCCAGCTAGCCTACGGCACGTTGCCAGTCTAAACCAAGTCTACTTGCTACATGTTAGCTGCTAGTCTAAGCTCACAGCCTAGGCACTATGAAGAAGTCTCGCTATTCATTTGCATCGCTCCTTACCTCTAAGCTCTAGCTGCAGCAGGCAGGCGATCCATTTCGGGGCCAGCCACGCAAAGCGTTCTCTAAGCGGCTTATTCCAAATATTGAGGATACCGGTGCACTGTCCTCACTGCTAACTGGCCAGGGAGCTTCATTCAAGGAGCGCTGCTTTGCGGCGGCGCCGCCGCCCCTCCATGGAGGACGCCATGTTCAAGCCTGGAAGCTGCTGCCACGTCCATATCTGCTAGCTGCAGATTTTTGCAGGGTAATGTCATCAACCTTATTTAATTTCTGCTGAGCTCTGAGTCTAGCGTAAACGCATAATATACAGTGTTGCCAACTATTTCTATAGAAAGTAGCTATGGCCTCCTCTAAAAGTCGCTAAATTGACAACACCGAATATACACGTTCGATTGCGGGGACGTCTCACGGAGGGGCTGGTTCCACGAATATCGCAAGTCTTTCGCTAAAAGCGGAAACGTTCCAACATATGCGGGCACAAGTTAATGGAATACTTATTGTCGAGTTTCTCACCACCAGAGTCAAAGCTAGATGCGTCACTGCTAAAGAATTCCTGGCGTGAATGTTTTCGGCTACCTTCCTGAACGCAGTAGAATTGGGTCGTACGCTACATCCTCTACTTGATCAGAGCGGGGTCTTCCAATCAACCGTTTTACGCGAATTTGGGGTTCGTGCACGTAAATCTAAGCGGAAATGTCTGAATTGAGAACGCCAAAGTTCTCACGCTTGGCTGAGATGGGAAAAGTAGGCGTATCGATAAAGAATCTTTTGTTCATTACGAACGGCTGACGGATTAAGGACAGTCGCTAACACGCAGCTACTAGATAGCCCCATGCCTACTTCCTGGTGTAAACAGTTATTCCGGAAAAATTGGGTTGCGAGACGGCAGTTAAACTCTGGCTGGTATAGGTTTGGCAGATTGAACATGGGCGGCATGGCGTGTTGCAAAGAGCTGAGATGTCTAAATTGTTCAAAGCTGCATTCTACCCTTCGCTGAATCGCTACACTACAAGGAGTGTTGGACTGTTACCGGCAAGTAGGCTACAGCCAATGTTGTAAATGCAAACCAGCTTCGGCTTCAACTTTCGGTTTCTGAAAGTTGTTCTCCACTGATTCACGATTTGCGCTTAAAAAGCCGGTTCCCTATCAGGACCCAATCATCGCGACAGAAAAATAAAAACATTAAATTCATATTGGTGTTAAATCTGCGAGGATACAATTTGGTTGGCTATCTAATTTAGCTGTCAGATAACGATGCTGAATGTTTAGGGATTGCTAATGTTTATTGTAATGAGACAAATTAGCCTAACGTTGTCTTATCCAACTGGTTCTCTCAATATTGTGCTGTTGCAAGACGCGAATGCGTACGTTCCGCATTCATAAGTGTATCGTTGTATTCCATGACACCTAAACGGGCGTTTTAGGCTTATCACAGCGGAGAAGGGATTTCATGTAACCTTCTCCGCGTCACTGCTCTGACCTCTTCACCGTGCATGTGATCAGGCATGTGACCACACGACTGAGGGGAAAAAAAAGAAAAAAAAAAAAAAAAAAGAAATTATACCTCCTGCTACGGACATGCTCCACATAGCCTAGCTATTGGCTTCGCCGTCTCTACAATTGCATGCTCACGCGAATGGCGTGGCGCGTCATCCTTGGACCTGCTGCCGGTATGGCTGGTTCCAGGCAGATTTGTAGCATGTGCTTTCGCAACTTTGTCATAGTTTCTTTAATCGTACATTGCATTTTCGTCTAAATAGAGTGCAATGCGATGGCTAATAAAATAAAATAAAATGAAATAAATAAATAAATTAAAAAAAAAAAAAAAAAAAAGACTGGTTCCAATTCCTCTCCTAATATACTCATTCGGTAAGCATATTAGTAATGCAATGTGGCCCTTTAAAGCAGCCCACTGTGCCCAACTGTTAAATAATATTTAAATAACGACGTATTGAGAAATAATTCTTCGAACCTTATTGCTTCGATGCCTGCCCTCGCCCGGAGTGGCCCTTATGTCAGCGAATTAAGCGTTGTTGCCGTTATCGTTGTTAGTGTTAATCAGTTTAACCTTCAGGGTCCAAGTTGAACTATGCGGTTGTTCCCTGCACTTGGACCGGTACTTCTCTCTAGGGGTTTCGTCATACTTGTTCCTGTTTATGATTATACACTTTGTCGTACGTCGCTCTGAATAAGAGCGTATGCCAAATGCCTGTAATGTAATGTAAGCGAAACTCAAAAACACGATCGCCAATCGTCTCGGCTTTCGGGACCAGGCTATGCATCTCTTCCATCGTATCCGTTTGGTAGGAGTCGCTTCCGATAGCGCAACGCAAGATTAGCCTCATCGTGACGCCTGATGGGCAGAAACAGTAATATGTTCATCCAATCTCTGCATAATGCATTTTCCCACACTAAAAAAAAAAAAAAAAAAAAAGATTCATAGACTATTCAGCCTCATAACTGCGTTCACAACTGGTCTCTCAAGGCAAGTGTTTCAACCCCGGAGTACCCACTGTTGGAAACTGCATTTCCTTATGCTTCATGGTTCTTTATATGATCTCACCATGGCAAATATGCTTAAATTAGCTATATATTGTATACACCTCAAGCATTTAATCTAAGAAAATGAAGAAACTTGTGTCATTATTGCATACTAGCACTGTTTTCCGTCCTCTCCTCCATGACCCGGTACCTGTGGTGGCGCCCCCATGCGAGCCCTGAGGAGCCTTCATTGGGAAATGCCATGACGAAATCTGGTTGCCGTCCGCCTCTGTCTCATTGGCAATGTGGTCCCCATTCCGGAGTTCTACACCACCACTCCTGCTCCAGTGTGGCAACGGCAGCAGTGATGGTTCCCAGCATCCTCAGTGAAGCTACGGGGCTTTGGACATGTACTTCTTCATCCGTTGGCATTGACATAATTTCCGTTCAAAAGCTATGAGCTTTGCAGTATAGGAGCACGGCTGCTACTGTCTACTGGCAAGTACCGGTGTCGCAGCCGCCAATGTTTCCTCTGTAATCAGTTTCCTGCTGCTGCTACTGCTACTACTACTGCTGCTGCTGCTGGGTGCTACTGCTACTGAAGCTGCTGCTGCTGGTACTGCTTCTGCTGCTGCTGCTGTTACTGCTGCTGGGTGCTACTGCTGCTGCTGCGTACTGCTGCCACTACTGCTGATGTTACTGCTGCCGTGTTGCTGTTGCTGTTGCTGATGCTACTGCTCCTGCTGTTTATTGCTGCTGCTGCTGCTGCACTACTACTGAAAGAGGATTCATTACACTAATATGAGTAGTATATTTCCCTCTAATTGGTTTAAGTCTCTGTGCTGGGGGGAAATGCGAACAAGCTGTTGGTACACATAGCCTAATGATATTTGGTGATTAGTTTGAATGGCCTTGGACTTATGAGGTAGGTGAGCCACTGACTGACATGCTTGTCACAATCGACAACCTGAGCCGACCAGAGGAGGATGGGTTTCCCCCTTGAGCTTGGTTCCTTCCGAGGTTTCTTCCTATCTGTCACAGGGAGTTTTCCTTGCCACTGTCGCCTTAGGCTTGCTCCTGTGGGGGTTCAGGTCAGGGTTGTCCGTAAAATGCATTGTGACAACTGCCGTAAAATACACTATACAAATAAATTTGATTGATAGAAGCCAAGGCCATACACGTAGGCATAGCCTTTAACATTACAAATAGTTAAAAAAAAAAAAAAAAACCCTTTACACATAGCCACTGACCCACAATGTTAGAACAGCCTCGAGCTGACCGGATGGAGGGTCTTTCCGGTAGCCGAATGGCATTTCACATAGTCATCACTTCAGCCGGAGACTAAATGGACTGCATTTATATAGCGCTTTTATCCAAAGCGCTTTACAATTGATGCCTCTCATTCGCCAGAGCAGTTAGGGATTGGGTGTCTTGCTCGGGGACGCTTCGACACACCCAGGGCGGGGTTTGAGCCGGCGGCCCTCCGACTGCCAGACAATCGGTCTTGCCTCCTGAGCTATGTCGCCCTATGTCAGAGACTAAGTACTAACAACATGTCGGCGTATGTTTGCTTTGGGGGGTTTTGCTGCTGCCCCCTCCTGGTCTTGTCCATGCATGCTTGTATGGATGGCAATGAGCGAGGATTCATTTACACTGATGCAGGTAGTAGCATATTTCCCCCGGTTTAGTTTAAATCTCGGCGCTCGAGGGGAAATACCGACAAGCTGTCGGTACACATAGCCTAATATTACATCTCACATGGTATGTTCCCCTGGTTTATTAATTAATAATTCATCTAACTAGTGGCCTCAGGGGAATGTCCAACATGCTGTTGGTACACATAACCACTGATCCATTAAAATAAAAAAATAAAAAAATAAATAAAAAATAGACGGCCTCAAACCGAAGGGCTTGACTGGACGAAGGGCTTCCTCCAGGTGGTCGTACACGTAGTCATCACGTCATCGTTGAACACGTGCTTCACATCACTGCTCTTACTGCTGCTGCGCTATGGCTCCTACGCTGCTGCGTTACTGCCACCGCGCTCCTGCTGCTGCTACTACTGGCCTATGCAACGAGTGAGGATTCATTTACACTGACGTAGTCGGTAGTATATTTCCCCCGGTTAGTTCAAATCGCAGCGCTCGAGGGGAAATACCGACAGCTGTCGGTACACACAGCCTAATATCATACCACACATAGTATGTTCCTTGGGGTTATTAATTAATATTACATCTAAGTATTGGCCTCAGGGGAATGTCCAACATGCTGTTGGTACACATAACCACTGATCCATGTAAAAATATAGACGGCCTCAAGCCGAAAGGCTCGACTGGACGAAGGGCTTCCTCCAGGTGGTCGTACACATAGTCATCACATCAGCCGGAGACACTTATTGATAGCATATCGGCATATGGTTGTTTTGGGGTTTGGCTGCTGGCCTCCCGGCCTTATCCACGCGGGCTGCGTGGTTGGCGGGAGAGCTCCAGAACAGAGCCATACCGCCAAACATAACTGTATTGCCTTTTTGTCAATAAAGTTCTACTTGATGACAGTGGTCCTGACAGAATTGTTGATAGGTGTGGCAACCCGATGGATCAACCTTCATCAAAATGTGCAACACACAACCATCCTTCCATCCATTTTCTATACCTGCTTATTCCTGATCAGGGTCGTGGGGGGTGGTGGAGCCTATCCCAGGCCCGGCCATCTATTAACCCATTTTAGGATATGGAATCCTATGAGTATATGTCAGTGTGAGGTTTGCATGGCCACCCTTGTTGACATACACACATATGCACACAAATACACAAACACACAAATATACACATCTGGCTACCCCCAGTTCCTGCTCACTGTGCCTTATTTCTAGTCCACACTGTGCTGAGCTTCTTGAAGTTTCCTAGAAATTAGAGTTCCCACAATACTGTTGCCCTTCTTGGCCAGGTATCTCTTGGAAATGAGATTTTAATCTCAGTGGGACTAATATACACTGTCTACACCTTTATACAGTGTAAATTATTGTGTTTTCAGTACCGTACAAAAGACAGAGGCCACTATTTTGTTTATTCAATTTCCAGTCAAATCAGCCAGAGCAAATAATTTTTTTTAGTTTCACACAATTATGTAGGAAACAGATATTTAACAGAAAATAAATGAAAAGCCTCCACCACAACATATAGTATCAAATCTATCAGTATTTGCCCACTTTTTCTTTTGTGTACCCTCGTACCACCTCATACCATACCACTTAAAAGTTTTTATCTATGAGTGATAGGAGAAAAAAAAACTCAAGTTTCACTCTTGCGTCATATCGGAAAAAATCCACAGGTGTTTGTGTCCATTCTCAAAACTGAAACCTGAATGCAAGAAAACTAATGGCAAAATCCAAATTGGAAAGATGTTGATTGTTCAAGTATCCAAGCCTCTGAGGCAGCAGTTGGTAGGTGTACCTCGGGCATCAATTACAGCAGCTTTGAGTCTTTTGATAACAAGCTTACCAGTTCCTGCTACACAGAAGCATAACTATGATGTCACAACGTCACCGCCAACCACCATGCAGTAGGAGTTCTGTTCGCAGGGTAATGTTCTGTATTCAGTTTGCACTTCGGTTTTGCGTTCAGTTTTCCTGTTTAAATATTTGCTTGAGATTTACTGTCGGACTCGGGGGCATTTTTTTTTGTTGATGACCTGTGTGTACAAGCAGGTTACTGCCTGAATTTAAATTTACAAGTGCACAATATTAATGAATATTAAATTAAAATTTTATACTGAAACAATTTGATTTTCATAAAACTGTACAACATTCCTGCACTAACCCTGCTGGTTTTTGGACCTCTTTGTTTTGTTCTCTATAAACTGTAGAATTCCTTATTATTTTTTCCATCTCATCTCACTGACATAAATCTGTTCCTTTTTCTGTGTAACATTTCTGATTGTTCTCTCTGACTCTTCTCTCATTTTCTCTTCCTTGACGTGTATCTGTTGGGTGTATTTTTTATCCTAACCAATAAAACATCCATTCTCATTCTCGTTATCTGCTCTGATCTCTCTCTCTAAATTCCTCAGCCTCACCTGCTCTATCCTGAACCTTCTCTCACTCTCCTTCCTCTTTTCTTCCTCCTCTTCCCTGATCTTTCTCTCAGCTTCCTCCCTCTTTTTCTCCTCCTCCACTTGTATCTTTTGGATTGTATATTTTCCAAATACTGCTGCAGGAACAATTATTCCAATTGCTACCATTAGTACTGATATTATCTGATCATAACGCATCTTCGTCCTCTTTCTCTCCTCCTCCGCTTGTATCTTTCTTTGAGCCTGTTGGATCATCATAGTGGCATGATGGTATCCTGTCATTTTGAGCAGAACTGCCTCAATCTTCTCCAGCAGTTCTGTGACCTGAGTTCGGTTGTTCTTCTCTTTGTTGTTGAAGATGTGATATCCACCACCACAACTGTTGACGACTTCCTGAAGACTTCTGCTTTCTCTCAAAAACTCCTCTATTGGTGCACTCAGCTGATCTCCTCCAGTGAAAAGCACCATTGAGTACTGCAAAGATTCTTCCCCAAAATTATCATGGATCCATTTTAAAATGACCCTCTCTTCCTCTGTGAATCTCCCCAACCTGGTCACTATTAGGAAGAAGTGGTTGATGCCTTCTGCCATTTCACAATTGATTTCATCATTAGAAAGAGATGTGTGAAAGAGCCCAGGTGTGTCTATTACAGAAACATTCCTCCCTGCCACCTCTTCATTATGTTTCTCACACTTTAAGGTCAAAGAGTTAGGGGAAAGCCCCTCTTTAAACACCTCTCTCCCTAGGATGGTGTTTCCAGTTGCACTCTTTCCTGCCCCAGTCTTTCCCACCAGCACAATCTTCAGATCAGGAAGTGCTGGTCTCCCTCCAGATTCTGTGAAAAAGTACAGTCATTACAGAGCAGGAGAGAATGATGGGGTGCATCACGGTGTGTTATAGTCTCACACTTACATTCCATATCTAATATCAAACAGATTTTCCTGAATTACATCTGCTCATCACACTGATTTATCCAGTCCTGTTCTTTTGAATACAAATTTATAATTACCTTTTAGAGTGAAAATTATAAACATGGCCAGGACACACCCACCCACAAAAATGAGTGAGCCCTTTACCCATGACCCCAAGACAGGGCTTAAAATACACACTGGAAAACAGAAACAAGCATTAGGTCAAAGAAACTAAGAAAATAATTACACATTTTTGAAGGTTAATCACAGATTACTCATCTTAATTCAAAGATTTAAATTATAGCCTAGATCAATATGTTCAAGGTGATGCATTATCTTCACAATAACATTGTGGGAAAAGAAAATTGTTCACAGAAAATTAAGTGATATAAATTATGAAAACCTCTGAACTGATCACATTTCTTGTGATATGGACATTGTACAATACGCTATAGCTTCCATGGGTTTATACGAGTACACTGTTAAAGGAAAACATTTTGAAAGGCAAAGTGGTGGCACCTGAACTGTGAGCACTTTGGGGTATTTGAAACACAAAGTTCAAAGTGCAACGATAGATCTTGCTCAAAAATTTCTGAAAAACTGTCATCTTGTCTTTCAGTGCAGAATACATGAAAAATGCATAATTTGTTTATTCAGTGTACACATCAGTCTGACTTATGTGTAATAATACCCTAGTCTGACTTGATTTACTGCATGTATTTCAGTCCATTTCTGCAAACATGCTTCCAGGCTATGGAATATCCTGCCTGAACATTTTCAGCTCTATTTAGTAAATAAGTTCAAATTCAATGCAATCTTTTTGGAATTGTCACACATTTCTGCTTAGGTACATAAAACAGACACTGTTGTAAACAGAGCCCAAAATGTATTTCATGGATTTTTTGTTTGTTATATTATTTCAGTTATCTTGTAACATAGATTTATTAGCTCCAAAGCTACACATTCTAAAAGAAAAGAGATACTACTTACTAATTTCTTGTATCCAGCCATTTTTATTCAGGGACTGAGCATCTGCCACTGGTGACTGAAGAAAAATGCAGAAACACATGTAAAGTCGCTTTTCCACCACATGGTACCGGCTCAACTCGACTCGACTTTACTTGACTTTTTTGGTTTTCCATTGGGCAAAAGTTGTGGATAGTACCTGGTACTTTTTTGGTATCACCTCCTTCGAGGTTCCAAGCGAGCTGAGGCGATACCAAAAGGTGACGTGAAAACACTGCAGACCACTGATTGGTCAGCTACCAGGTTAGCTTACCTTCTTGCGTCGCTATGAAGATGAAGTCATGGAAGTTTCATGTGGCGTCGCTATGACGACCAGCTACATTGACAGGGGTACTATCTGCAGTGGAAAACGAAGTACCTGGTACCAAAAGCGAGTAGAGTTGAGTCGAGTTGAGCTGGTACTAGAGACTGCAGATACATGGACACAAGGGCATAATTTATGGGGGGGATAAGGTTGAGATTAAACACATTAAGGTGTTTAATCTCATCCTGTTGACAGGCTTTTCCGTCTTCAGTCATCTCTAGTTTATGCCCCTGCAGTGCCTCTACACCGGTATTGTTTCTGATGTGGACTTCACTGGAGGCACAGCAAGTCACACCGAACTTCACAGTTGTCACCTTTCCTTCTGTGTCATTGCAGTTTGTGTCTGTAGATGTTGCTCCATCCCGCTGAATTGTGGGGTGAAACAGATTCCTAACTGGCTAGTCTGGTCTCTGACACTGGAGAGGGAAAATTCCTATTACTTGGAAATGCACACGTTATGAATACATCTATGTATATTACCCTGACATTTAACAGTTACTTATAAAATGTATATGTAGCCTATAGATGAGACATAATTTTTCAATCTGGCTTTAATGCAGAACATTGGGCCTCATTCACCAATATCTTCCTATGTTTTTTCTTAAATTTGTTCTTGAGGAAATTCCTAAGAAAGTCTACGTCAGATTCACGACGTGTTCTTAAACTGCAGAATTGTTCGCGCATGTGTTCTTAAAATGATGAATCCCTTTGTCCTCATAAGTGTAAAGCGCGTGCCAGTTGTTCCTAATTAGCATAGGTAAACGCCCCGCCAATCCCCATAAAAGGGCATGAGACTGCAGGGCCGTGAGCACACAGAAATCGAAAAGAAAATTTGAGAGCGAACGAAGTCAATAATGCCCAAACGAAAATCTAAAGACGGTGGAGCACCGGACTCCAAACGTAAGAAAAACGTCAGTAGTTCTGAAGTGGAGGTTTTGCTGCGGGAAGTGAACAGCAAATAACCTGTCATATTTAGTAGCGTCAGTAGTGGATATCAATCAATCAAATTTTATTTATATAGCGTATTTTACAACAGTTGTCACAATACGCTTTACAGACAGCCCTAGCCTAAACCCCCACAGGAGCAAGCCTAAGGCAACAGTGGCAAGGAAAAACTCCCTGTGGCAGATGGGGAGAAACCTTGGAAGGAACCAGGCTCAAGGGGGAAACCCATCCTCCTCTGGTCGGCTCAGGGTGCCGACTGGTGACCAGCATGTCACCAGTGGCTCAGATGATGGGTGGGGCCAGGTGGCGGTGATGGGGAACAGCAGGTGGCGGCAGATGTGGGCAGGGTGGAGGCAATGATGAAGGAGGGGCTGGACCGCAGAGGTGGGGGAGACCAGACGACTCTCGAAGCACTCTCGAGGGTTGGGGCAAGAGCCCCGCCGGCAGCGTGGGGAAGAGGGTGGAAACAGCAGTTAAGGGATTTGCAATATACCAGACAGTGAGTAAGTGCCAGTGGTATGTATTGTGGGACGCCGCCAGGAGTAGAATATAGCTGCATATCTACTAGGACAGGGATGGAGAGCCCATGCAGTCATGAGGGGTAGACAACCATACCCGCCTATCAAGAGCCAGCCCATGTAAAGTCGGGTCACAGCTGATTGACAGGTGACAGTAAGGAAAGGATTGCCACCTAGAAAGCTCTATGACTACAGGCTTCTCGCACCCTGTCTCCAGACTATAACTGATTGTAAGCTTGAGCATAGAGGTGCGTTTTTAATCTAGATTTAAATATTGAGACTGTGTCTGACTCCTTTATAAATAATGGAAGCTGGTTCCACAGTAGTGGGGCCCTGTAGGAGAAAGCCCTACCACCTTTTAGGTTCTTGGAAATTCTTGGGACTACCAAGTAGCCTGCGTCTTGAGATCGGAGTGACCTTGTGGGCTTATAAGGTAGGAGCAGGTTCGATATGTACACAGGTGCACGTCCATGCAGAGCTTTAAAAGTCAGGAGCAAAACCTTGAAGTCTATCCTATACTTAATGGGTAGCCAGTGAAGCGACGCTAGTACTGGTGTAATGTGCTCATACTTCTTAGTTCTGCTCAGGATACGAGCAGCTGCATTCTGCACAAGCTGGAGACTCTTTAACGAGTTATTAGGGCAGCCAGAAAGCAGGGCGTTACAGTAGTCTAACCTAGACGTAACAAATGCATGGATCAATTTTTCAGCATCCTCGACTGACAGGAAATTTCTCATTTTAGCTATGTTGCGCAGCTGAAAGAAGGCAATTCTGGATGTGTTTTTTATATGGGTGTCAAAAGATAGATCAGGATCAATGGTGACACCAAGGTCTTTAACGACCATATTAGGTTCAGCCAAACAACCATCACAGTTTAAGGTGAGAGTAGACAATTTCTCCCATAATATTTTGGGACCTAAAACCAACATTTCAGTCTTGTCTGAATTTAGGAGCAGAAAATTTGAAAGCATCCAAACCTTGATATCTACAATACAGGCCTCTAACCGTGAAAGCGGCAGTGCTTCGCCAGGTTTCATTGAAATATAAATCTGGGTATCGTCCGCATAACAGTGGAACTCTACGCCATGTCCCCGGATAATATTGCCAAGTGGTAGCATATATAGCGAGAAGAGTACTGGTCCTAGTACTGATCCTTGTGGAATACCGTATTTCATTATTGAGGAGCTGGACTCATCTTCTTTTAATTTGACAAACTGTTTCCTGTCACAGAGGTATGATCCAAACCATGCAAGTGCCTGTCCATGAAGTCCAACACAGGCCTGGAGTCTGTCCAGGAGTATTCCATGGTCAATTGTATCAAAAGCTGCACTCAGGTCGAGGAGCACAAGAACCGACACAGAGTTACGGTCGGCTGACAGTAGTAAATCATTTGTAACCTTGATAAGTGCGGTTTCTGTGCTGTGGTGGGGTCTAAACCCAGATTGGAATACCTCATGGATACCGTTAGAGCTAAGGTATGCACTTAGTTGCTTAGCAACAATTTTCTCCAATAATTTTGAAAGAAAAGGAAGGTTTGAAATAGGTCTATAATTTTCCAATGTATCGGGTTCTAAGTTTTGTTTCTTCAATAATGGCTTAATGACTGCCACTTTTAGTGACTCAGGTACGTATCCTGTGACTAGGGATGTATTAACGATTTTTAGGATATGCTGGCCTAGTACTGGAAATAGTTCTTTAATCCAGTTTGAAGGAATAGGATCGAGTACACAAGTCGTCGGTTTTGAAGACATAACTAATTCAGATAACTCAATCATGCTAATGGGCGTAAAACAGCTCAGTACTGCTGTCTGTAAATCTTCCTGTTGTAACCAGGTGCGGGGCTGTTTATTAGCAAGAACAGGAATAGTGCATGATGGAGACAGTTTGGAAATCTGGTCTCTAATAGCCTCAATTTTCTGATCGAAGAAGTTCATGAAGGCATTGCTGCTAAGGTTGGAAGGATAGGATGAAAACTCTGATGATTGTTTTTTAGTTAATTTATCCACAGTGCTAAATGGGAATTTTGGGTTATGTCTATTTTGTTCAATAAGTTTTGAGAAAAAGGCAGATCTAGAAGAAGCAAGAGCTTGCTTATACTGAAGAAAGCTGTTTTTCCATGCAAGATGAAATACTTCTAGCTTTGTTGATCGCCATTTTCGCTCTAATTTTCTAGTAGACTGCTTCAGGGCCCGGGTGGTATCGTTATACCACAGAGTGTGCTTTTTCTGACTAGGGTTTCTTCTTTTAAGGGGGGAAACGGCATCAAGAGTGTTCCTGAGGGTAAAGGTTAGCTGGTTGGTCAATTGGTCCAGATCGGCTTCATCAGCATTTTCATCAGTCTTTTCTTCTATGGAGAGGAATGACTCCGGAAGCATATTTAAAAACTTTGGAATAACCTCAGGGTTTATTGAGCGGCTGTAGTAATATCTAGGCTGTGATACAGGAGGATTTGATGCCTTAATATTGAACGTAATAAGGAAATGATCTGACAGTATAGGGTTATGAGGTGCGATGGTAAGATTTACCACACTAATACCATGTGACAGAACTAAGTCTAAGGTATGGCCACGGTAGTGAGTAGGCTCACAAACATTCTGTACAAAACCAATGGAATCAATAATAGAGGCAAAAGCTGTTGCTAGGGGGTCACCATTTTTATCCACATGTATGTTGAAGTCACCAACAATTATGACCTTATCTGCTGAAATTGCAAGGTGTGATAAAAACTCAGCGAATTCCCTTAAGAAATCCGAATAAGGCCCAGGTGGCCTGTAAACAGACACAAGAAAAAAGGACTGCCGGCTAGCACTTTCATTAGCTAGATCGGGCTGTACACAGTTAGTAATAAGAGCTTCAAAAGAGGAGAACATATAGCCATGCTTAGGCGCTAGACTCAATAAGGAAATAACACAAAAAAGTTGCATGGGATGATATTACTCGTTCAGTGAACGCTGTATCCGGAGAAGGGCGCACAACTGATGAAGTAAAAAAAATGTTTTGATGTCAAATATGAGGCAAAAAATAAAATAAAAATACTGGTGGGAGTGGGCGCAAGGAATTGCGTGTTATGCGTTCAAACGACAAAGCGCTTCTCGTCACATCAATACCGCAAATTAAATCAACCGGCAGTAAACTGCATCGGAGTAAACCCGTCGCTGCACAGAACACGAACGTTCGTGTAGAAATAAGTTTGCTGTGAACAGAGAACAGTTTGAATATGTTCGCGAAATTTAGCTAAAGCTCGCCGTCTTGGACGCACGTCTGGATTGCGTTACGATTCAGCCCAGGATATAAAAGTGCTTTCCACAGTAGGCGTCTGTGACCGTGGAATGACCATGCATAGGAGACAGAGCGCTGAACTGGCTGACAAAGAAACGAAGTTGAAAATATGCCTTGGCGTTTTGTTTATTATGTCTTTATTGTTTTAGTAATTATTTTTAACTGGATCCAATGAGGGTGAGAAGCTAAGACGTTTTGGTTTATTTATTTGTCACAAAGCACATGCAATATTATAAACAAATTTCCTTAATCTCTCTTTTCTTGGCATTGCACTGCAACCAGCAGCAAAATTAATTACTTGCATGTTCACCAATAACCGGCCCAAAACAGGCATAAAATTTACTGACATGCATTTATTGACCTGGAAGCCGTTTTACCTGTTTGGCTCACTATTAATACAACTTACTTTAAAAAGTAGACCAATGTTGTTTTTCGTCTTTGTTTACATTTTATAAACTTCTGGTTTTTCAAAATGAAAGCAAGTTAGTGAAAGTGTTCGGACCCGGAGCACAAAAAGATTAGGCTAATATTGAATGGTGACCGAGACATTGCGTTGCAAGTCACCTACAGACAGTATGAGGACGTGATTCAATATCATTTAGCCATTACTTTGAGCAGTCAAGTTAATGTGATAATATTTTAAAGCAAAAATAACTACAAGTGTAACTTTAAATAAGATTAGATAAAATGTGTCACTCTGAAATGCCTGATTTTAGGATTTCATAACTTCCATCTGTTTTCATGTCTTGTGTCATTTTGTTATTCTGAGTATATTTGCGGAATACAGTACAGTTACAGCTGCATGATTTAGTAACACGTTTTGTGCACAACAGAGGATACCACACAGCATGCCCACAAACTGCTCGCACGGCACGCATTAACTCACGCAGGCGCGCAAGCACACGCAAGCACTGAAAAGACTAATTTGTTACGTCTATGCTTCGCATATGGCAGATAAATCTCAAATTTACCAGTGTATTTGCCCATAATACCGGTGACGCCAAATCCCATTCCCTTTTTACGTTCTGAGTTAGAAAACAACCGGCTAAACAAACGGACTACTGTCCGTGGCATTACTAAAGAAAAGAGGACACATAACATCACTAATCTTAGCGACATGCTTCAAACATTGCCTATTTGTAAGTTGTCTTGCTTGACAAACCATAGTTAGACTAGCTTGCTTATGGGCTAGTAACCTATAGGATAACGTAACCTAGTCTAAAGTTGGCAAAACCGATATAAACCGGTTTATTCTATTTTGAGCATCGTAAGTGTTGTTTCAAGTGTGATTTTGTTTTATGACAATACAAAATACTAAATAGAAAATAGCAGCGCCCGGCACTGCAGCTGACGGGTCGCGATTTACGCATAACGCTAAAACTGCGGACCCGTGCATATATATATATATATATATATATATATATAATTACTAATAATATATTATAATTATATTTTGTTTGGTGGTATTTATAATTTGTATTTTATATAAAATACAAATTATAAATACCACCGACCAAAGGGGCAGGGGCTCAAGCCCCCCTTGAGGTCTATCTGTGCACGTGCCTTAAGACATATTCGGTTTTTAAAACGCAGCCTGCGAGAAGACAGGGACTCAAAAGAGAAATGGGTTCATTGTAAATAGCAATGTTTATAAAATTAGTTTTCAATTTTATAGACTTGTTGCTATTTAGGCTTATGTAAAAAAAAATTACATTGAAAAAAGATTTTTTTAAAAAGGCCAATGTTTGAACTAATTTGCATCGGTGGTTCAAAGAAGCAAGTGCACAGCAGATCTTTTCATAAGACTAATTGCGCACCAAAGCTTTCTCAAGTGCGCCGTCTTAATAGACGACTAATTGTGTAATGTCCTACACCGTTCCTATAGTAATTTCTCATAGGTGCATTTGCTTCTTAGAAGCCCTTTCAATCAGCTACCAATACAATTCCGCTACAGGTTAAATTGTATCCTTTAAGACATAAAATGGAAGTACCTTTAATCTGCCTTTAATCCTTCTTTAAAAAGTGATCAATGACGGCGATCTCTTCTTTGAAGGTAGATAGTGGTGTCTGGCTATTTTAAAAAATAAAATTTTGTTTTCACTTCATCCAAATGGAAACCCTCACACAAAGTTTGCCGGTGGAAAAGTCTTAGAGTCTCCTTTATGTACCTTTATATACCTGGAGCCTAGCTACTGGAATGTGGAAGAGGATGGAATGTGTGTTGCAACATGAAAGTACCGAATACAAGTAGCTAATTATGAGCCTTGTTGCATAACTTTGATATGACAAGATTTACCAACATATACTGCATGAAACTGCATGAAAGGACAGGTGAATGAACTCAGTGGATAGGCCTATATCGTTTTGCTTTCTGTGCAACATTTGCAACGTTTTTCCAGTTTGTTCAAGAAGTCCCCTAGTGTTTGCGCAGCGCCTTGTTCAGTAAATCAATAACTAGTAATCACCTAGCTCGTGATCTTGATCTGTCACGTTCCTCACAAGACCTATGCATCGCAAATTTCTATTTGGACAATACTTGAAAATCTTCTTGATGACTCCACAAAACTGCTAGATCAAATGCTATTCGCGAGTAGGCCTGCCACATTAAGGGCCCTGGTTGTATGGTTTGGTATCGAACTTCTGAGGGTTTCATTTCATTCTTTCAACGCAAAATTGCCTATTTGAGACAAATTTAGAAATTGTTGAAATGAACCTCAAATATCAATAATCATGGATTAATGTGATTAATGTAATGTCATCATTTGTCCCACTGTCTGTGGTAGTGGAACTTTCATCATTGTCTCCAACTGTTCATTTGACATTCTCTTACCGCCAGCCATACTCTTCCCAAGTACTCCACCATTTGGGGCTTTCCCCACATCTGGGCACTTACCATAATTTTGATCATTGTTTGATCTGCTGTGCACCAAATTAAAGAATTTTCTGCTGGCCTGAACTGGAGCTCTTCTGCTCTCTTAACCATAGGTCCTAAGTCCTTAGCTTGGTAGCCTGGATTGACTTTTAACGTTATGTGTGGGGCCGCACGTTCCCCCTGAAACCTCTGCTCAATCCATGGGGTCCTTTCTATGTTTAATGCTGCTCCTTCCTGTCCTATCAGGAGCGCAGTTGACACCAAATATTGTCTTTCTCCTTTTCCCTTACTCCACTCTCTTTCTAGATCTAGATCCTGGTATGGATCAAACCTCATAGTACAATGTAAGTCATATTCTGGCTCAGTTGCCTGCGGGATCTGAGCCTCAACATATTTTTGCCAAGTGCTCCACATGTGGTCTTTTACTTGCGTCTTAATATCCCCTACTACGGCCTCTAATTTTGCTTCTTTTGCGCCTATTTTTATTAATAAATATACCCTCTTTCCGCTGCCTGTCCACAGCGTGCACCACATGATCCACAAACTCTCTGTGTGTCATGGTGTTCAGTCCCACCACCTCATCGAGGCGGCGCCCCACTTCCGGTGACATCCCCTCCCGGATGGCTTTGCGGAAGAGGGTGATCTGCCTGTACGTCCCTTTCAGTTAACAATCTCCACCTGCGCAACTGCGTGTGGATGTATGTTGCCGGTAGTTCATTGTCTTTTAACGGCGGTCCCGTTAAGGTCGTTATGTCCGGTCGTGCGGGATACAGGGCTCGTAGAGCAGTCCAAACAACCCCACGCATGTTATCAAACGGCCCACCGTCCACTGCTGGAGACTGCGCATGGTTTCTGTCAAAGCCAGCCTGCTCAAATATGTCCAGCATTGTTTCCATCCCCACAACCTTTCCCAGGAGAGCCTTCAGGTCCCCCACAGCCAGGATCCGGCCTGTCGTCTCCTCCTCCAGCACCCTGATCCAGTGGCTTGCTCCATTCTGCAAATCAGGGAGATTGGTTATTACATTAGGCATATCTTGGGTGGACCAGGGAATGTATCGGGGTACACCCCCTTCCCTAATCAACAATGGTGCTATAGTGTTGGGGTTATTAGCATTATGGCTATATCCTTCTGCTGCTGGGTTACGCCGGGTTGGCGGTCTTTCTCTTACGTTTTGATATCGCCCAGCTAAATCTCCCCCCACCTGTGCAGGCCCTTCTTCCCCGTCTGACTCTTCTGCCTCGCTATTGTTTGCCTGGCATGCCTCATTGTCGCCTGCCTCATTTTTTTCTGCTGGGGAGAACTCCTCCTCCCCTTCATTGTATTCTAATTCATACTCTGCTTGGGGGATTTGCTTTCTATTTGTAGTGCCTTTTGCTAAACTTGGCTTATGTTTATCTCGAGAATCTGTTCTCTTGGTAATTTTTTGCTTCAGCTTTTCCCACGTGTTATACGGGAGCTTTTCCCATCTAAAGTTTGGAAAACGTTTTTTATGTGTTTCCCCGTCCCTTTTTGACCCCACCTGTTCAGACTTTTGGCATATTTTAGACGCTTGCTGTTTTTTCTCAGTGTCTCTTATCTCTTTTGCCTTTTTTTTATTAACCGGCTATGGTATTCATCATACTGATTATATTTTTCTTTTAACAGCTCTTCTAATTCCTCCACTTCCTTGTACTCTCTCCTTAGCTCTGTTACCCTTTTTTCTATTTTTCCCTTTTCTTCCTCGAGCCACGCTCTCTCTATCCCGAGCTGTTCCTCACTTTCCTCATGTTCTACCCACCCTTGTATCTGAACCTGTCCTTTTACTAGTGGACACACTGTCACTGCAGATGTTACCGGGCCTATTGGATACACGCCTTTCTCTTTTATTTCCGTATGTCCCGATGACTGCGGGGCATACGGAGGAGGGATTATTTCTTCACTGCGACCCCCACTCATTCCTACATATTTTTCTAGGGAAGCGGACCTAAACCATCCTAAAATTCTTTTTTCCTGTTCTCTTTTTCGCTTTCTTTTTTCTGACTTGTCTCCTGTTCTATAATTTGCTATTACCCCTCCCATCTGATCGCATATTTCTCTATCAAACGTACCCCCCTTAGGCCATTTTGTTGCCATTCTTTTAGTTCTTTTTTTTCCATTTTCCTGATATATGTTCTATCTCCTTTTTACATTCAGGATATTTTCCCGTGATTATTTCAACCGGCGTTTTCTCTCCTTTTTCCATGATTTTATGTTTACTTTATACTTTTATTCTATTTCTTCTACACACTTCACGTTTCTTTACTTATTTTCCCCCTTTTTCCTTTATAGTTGCACATACACGTAAATCACAATTTTTACCTCAATACAACGTTAGTTCCACGCAAGCACAAGCATCTAATCTAAGCATAAACACAGTTTAACAATATTTTACCTTACCAACAATACTTTTTCTCTTACTTTATACCTCAGAGGACAGTGTTTTTCCCAAACACGCTTTTACCAGAGCTCTTGCAGGTGGCCTTTCTTTGGTTTCTCTCCTCCCAAGTCTCTGGCACCTCTTTTTAAAACAACAGCAACAGTGAAAACCTTCAGCAGCAAAAATATATTCAAATATTATTCCTAGTTCCAGCACACTTTGCAACAAAACAACAGCAACAGTGTAAACCTTCAGCAGCAAAAATATATTCAAACACTATTCCTAGTTCCAGCACACTTTGCAACACAACAATATATATCGTCCTTTTACTTATACCACACTCAATTCACTCACGGTTCGTTGCGCACGTTTCTGAAGAGCTCGCTGCTTTCTTCTCCTCAATTTTCGGTGTTAGTGTCCGGGTTAGTTTTACAAAAAGATGAATCCTTTTTCGTATCCCGGACGAGCCCCCAAATGTCGTGTCTAGGAAACCGAGAGACTTCAACGCCAAGCCAATCTGTATCTGTAGAAAACAACTTCACGAGGGAAAAGACACAACAGCAGCAAGCTCTTCAGAAAGTTTAGACTTTATTGCACAGGTGCACAAAGCCGGATCAATTCCGCCGAATTGAACCTCGATTGTCAGTTTTACACACATTTTATACACAAATTGTGCCCCACAACCCCCCTTAACATATTTCTAAAAATACCAGCCATCTGGTCTTTTTGGCACAGTTAGGATCTTTTTTGGCCGCGTAAGGATTTTCAGTTTCCTGCTCGTGGGTCAACCTGACTTTCTTGGCACCATAATGATTTTCGGTTCTATGATGATCTTATATCAATGGTTTTCGGTTCTATGGTAATCTTATCGTAGTGGACAGTTACCCCAACTTTCCCTTACTCTGTACTTTTCCACTATGCATACACGTCATTGCTTTCTGTATTTTTCCATTACGCATACAAGTTCACAGAGTTATAGCCTCCTGCACTTTTCTACTGTATTCAGGTTACACAGGGGTCACTGTAAAGTATTAGTCTTCTAGCACTTCTATTTGGCAATAATTTTCTGCTGAGTAAGTATGGTTTTTTTAAGCCTTCTGCGTTTGCTTTCTTTCTACAGTGTACACTGTGGTTTCTTGCGTTTCCATAAGCTTAGCTGCAACTACTGATATAGGTTTATTGGATTACATATTGATTATATTAGTATATAGTTATACATGTGATATATTTTTATCATGCAGCATCGAGAGTTTGGAGGAAACAGTCTGATCAACATTGACAGGAATACCCTTTAACAAAAAACTTTAACATGTGACGTCATCTCAATCATGGGGAGTCTCAAAATTTCCCTACAAATGCTGCCTGTGACTGAGCTGCAATTTATACAACCAGAGTCGCCAACTTATAAGAATGATTGTGGGTGTACATCTGACAACAAACAAACCTCCAGACACTGACAGAAAAATTTGCCAATGTAAATACAGTAGGGCCTATACTGTCCAGTCAGAAAATTATGTCTACACTGAAAGGTACTCAAAATCAAATAGTTTTGCAGACAAGTATGAACTCTCTGGTTGAAGTCCCTATCTTCTTTGATTTTGAGCTCTCTCTGGGCTGGTGCATAAACAAAAGTGACAAAAGCTTTCAGTTTCATAGATTTTTGGCATTGTATCTCCAAAATACATGCTTTCCTTTCTCACTCACACAGTTTAGCCAGTGTTGTGACATTTCATCCTATATATCAAGTTATGAGTTGATAGGTTTCAACCATTTCAACAACTGAACTGTATATTTCAATCAGAGCTGCGCGGTCCGGTTCACTTCAAATTTAACCATATTTTGCTGTAATAATTCCAAGCTTGCATTGATTTCACAGTAATATTCTGGTTACACTGTGAAATAGTATTGTTACATCTTGTAAAATCCAGGTAACCATCAATTTCACAGTAACATTCTTATTACGATATTTTATGGTGAAATATTAATGTTAACGCTTGTAAAATTCAGAAAACCATTCATTTCACAGTAAAATGCTGATTACAATAATTTACTGTGGAATATTATTGTAAATTCTGGTAAAGTCAGGTAGCATTGTATAGTGGGTATGGAGCTGGTCTTGTAACTTAAAGGTCACACGTTTGATTCCCAGGTAGGGCACTGCTGTTGTACCCTTGTGCAAGGTGCTTAACCTGCATTGCTTCAGTATATATCCAGCTGTATAAATGGATGCAGTGTAAATGCTATGTAAACAATTGTGTAAGTCGCTTTGGATAAGTGCGTCTGTTGAATGCCTGTAGTGAAAAATGTAATGACCATTTGCTAAATGCCTGTAATGCAATGTATCCTGCATTATTCAAAGACGAATGTAGATACATCGTTGAAATCAAGCTCAAAGATCAGTAAACATTGTTTGAAACTACCTGGGACTGAGCAGTAATTTAGCAACACAACCAAGGCATGCAGTCTTGGCAAGAATACCTAACGGATGCAACTGAATTTCCTTCCAAAACAAATATCATGTGCAAAACATAATTGCCTGATTCATCTTATGACTATGACGTGAGATGTCAGCTGACAAGGTCACGTTTTCTTTGTGCAAGTCAGTAGCCGTGGAATGCACATACTTCTACCATTTCATATGTGGGCAGATTCTACATTCCATCCATGTTGCTTTCCTTCCTCTCAACCAATGAAGTAGGCAGTACGGGTGCGTTGTCCAGCCACACCAAGATCAGCAAGTAAGATTTCAAAATAAAGAACTGAATGATGTAGGCTACAACATGTTGTAATCTAACAAAAATAACTTTAATAAATTTAAATGGACACACAGTAACCCTGTTTTATGTGTAATGCAAATTTCAAAATGAGCAAAAATGCTACATTTCTCCAAGGGCACAGTGATAGCTCATCCAGTGAGTCACAGATGAACATCCAAATAATATCCCAGAAGAACATCCAAAGATTTACAGGCCTCTCTAGCCTCAACTAAGGTCAGTATTCATGATGCCAGAATAAGAAAAGTGTTATATGTGAATAATGAGACAGAACACTGGTTGCAGGCTACTCAGTCTTGCTTTTACTGTTGTAGTAAACACCTCCCAACCCCATGCCCATTAAGCAGATGCCATGTAATCACAACATTCAACAATCACTGACAATATCCGACATTACGGGGAAAGCTTAGTGCATTAGAATAATATTGAACAATGAAATTATTCATTATTCAATAAATAATGAATAATTTCATTATTCATTGTATAGGTGTTTCAGTCACCCATTTCAATGTAAGTTAATGTTAACAAATATGCTCAAAATACAAAGTCAATCATTATTTACCACGAATCAGGGACAGTTTGTGTCACTGACGGGTTCGCTGTACTTCATGCAATTAGTGGACAACAGGACTTCATGCCCATATAAGGGTCACCCTTTTTCCTACTGTGAAGTCTCTGGCTCCAATTTGTACATCATGGCAGCGCTCACAATCCGAACTTCCCAGGCTTCAAAACATGTTTCACCAAGCTCATGGAGAATCAGTGGATGATGTAACAGTGACTTTGTCCATATTTTTTCTACAGTCTATGGTGGTACAGACTGGTAGGCTTGCGAGAAGGCTGCAGTAAACTAGAGGGGAGATTACGATGGCCTGGACGAGTATTTGGGTAGAGTCCTCCTACTATCATATAGGATGAATCTGCAGGATTGTCATCTAATTAATTTCCCAAGTCTCTGTGATGCTCACTTTTGGAGTGATAGGTTTGAACAATTAAGTTGTTTTCTGTGTCTTAACTTCATTCTGAATACACATTCTCACACTACACTCTGTAACTGCTTCCCATTATTAGAGACAAATGGCCACAAATAGAGTTCAATCACTGCTTATAAGGAAAAGCCACAGATCAAAGGAGCAGACCATTTGGTTGTCCCCGGGAAGTCTGGTGCAATGTATATTCCTCTCTGGGAATGTTCACACTTGTGGCTGTCTCGTTGAGATTCGTACGGAACCCTTGTCGTGGCACCGTGGCGAGTCTCCCTTTGCGCATCAAAATAAAACCTTTTCAATTGGAAAGTGGTCCTCAGTGTGTAATTACTGCACCTTTCCTGACTTGGTTCCACATGGGAGAAAATTCCCAACAGGAGTCATAAAGACTTAAATACAGCAGTTGATATATAGGCAAGAATTGGGTAGATGTGGTATCTGTACAAACAAGTTTTAAAATAAACTTTGATTTTATTTCAGATAGAAATCCCCACACAAAATTAGGTTGAAAAAATTTTGAGATTTACTTTTATATGCATAGATAATTTTGAGCTTTGCATTTTGTGTCTGCATAACTTTAACATGACAAACATTGTTCATCCATGTATAATGCAAGAAAATAGAAAAGCCTATCTTGCAGCCTTGTAATCAGGCAATTGTTTGAATTGGAGAGGTAGGGAACTAATATCTGAGAGCAATGTCCATTTAGTGGACTTGTTTGGAAAGGACAGACATCACAGTGTAATACCTTGTTTAGTAGCCTATACCAATCATTTGTAATCAACTAGTTCTAATCTTCCTCTGCACACTCCTTACTAGCGTCATCGAACGCAACTTTCCACTTGGACAGTACTTGAAAATAAGCTCAAATGCCTTTCCTGAATACAACATTAAGAGCATTGACTGTTAAATTAATTGCATTTTGGTATCAAAACATGCATCTTGTAGGCCTATCATCTGAGACAAATGTAGTTACACTGTTGAAATCAACCTTAATGATAAATAGGAATTGTTTCACGGTCCCGGCAACTGCAGCTGTAATTTTTGTGGCCAATTAAGGTAGACTACACCATGTTGTTAAAACATTTTCTATTGGATGTAACTGATTTTTGTTTTAAAAAATGTGCAAATTATAACTGTCTGACTTGTTTGTGACCATAGATATGCCATCAGCTGACACGACCAGCTTTTTATTATGCAGCCGTCTACACATAGCCTACTTCTGATATTTCATGCACATTCAAAATGCACACAATTTGGCAGCAACATTTTCGAATGGAATGTTTTCACTCAAAAATGCATTAATCAAAACTCAGATATCTGCTGCTCAAATCTGTTTTTGCCACCTACACATTTCCCTCTCCTTTTTTATTTCAGAGCTCAATTAATGTTTTATTGGGTATAAATAATAATAATAATTATTATTATCATTATTATCATTATTATTGTGCCTGTATGCTGTAAACTATGCAAAATATCCAGTATGTCCAGTGCACCAAGAGGGTATGTTGCACCTGGCCGCATGCATGGTATGTTGTTTGCCATCCAGCATTCCTTCTTCTCACACAATCACATGAATGTATGGGTGCAGGAGGTGTGGCAAATGGACAGAAAAGCCAAGAAAACAGAAAAGCAAATATAGAAATTGTACTAAATTTATTGATAAAACATAGCACATAACATGATGGAAGACTTTTGAGTTTATAATATTGATTTTTATGGCCATGGGTAAGAAATGCACTTCAAATAAACACAAGAGACCACACAAAAACAATAACTATACACAAAATAATAATTTCAGAATTTAGCTATGCCACTGCTGAATACAGTTTCTGTCCAAAATGAGGCAGACAGACACTTGGCACTGTTGCCACTTCCAATGTATATATATATATATATATATATATATATATATATATATATATATATATATATATATATGCAGTATATATAAGAATTTAGGCGTCTTTGAGACTGAGAAAAGCACTATATAAGATTAATTTATTATTATTATTATTATTGCTGTTGTTGTTGTTATTATTATTATTATTATATAAGAATACATTCCTTGAATTTCCTCCAATTGGTTTCACAGAGTCCCTTAACCCGTTTCATAATTTTCAGTTTGATATATTACCATTTTACCTTTAATCCTGTTTATAAAAACAAGCAATGACAGTGGTTGCACCTTTATATACCTTATCTGGAGCTACTGCATAGAAGAAATGTGTAATATGCAGGTTCAAAGAAAACAAAGTTTGTTGTAGCATTAAAATTAACGTAGTTCATTTTGAGCCTCATTGCTTTGTTTCGGCATAACTTTGACTTGACAAACATTGTTTATCCACGAATAATACAGGAAAATAGAACAGCCTACTTGATTTGTTGAAGGCAAGGCCTTCAAAGTGAGTTGTGGAAGCAATTTCATACAACATATGGGTTTACTGGTGTGGCCATAGCAGTGGAGGTTCAGGCACGCTTAACTCGAGATGTGGTGACCTCATGGGCCTTGTGGCAGGGTGCTTCCTGAGTGGATATCTGTGCTGCCGCTGCATGGTCAGCCCACTCTACCTTCACCAGCTTCTCCTGCCTTAATCTCACAGCAGGCCTCTCATTCAGCGAGCTGGTGCTTGTTTGTTTGTTTATTTATTTATTTATTTATTTATTTATTTATTTATTTATTTACTTACTTACTTACTTACTTACTTACTTACTTACTTACTTACTTACTTACTTACTTACTTACTTACTTACTTACTTACTTACTTACTTACTTACTTACTTATTTACTTACTTATTTACTTATTTATTTACTTATTTATTTATTTGAAAGGAACAATGGGCAGTAACTGATAGTAACTGCCCCAGAATTAGCTTTATAGCTAAATTTCACCTGTAGTCCCTTGGCAGGTTAAAATAAGGAAAATTTACAAGAAATATGTACAAGCAGCAATTTGCAGTTTTTTCTCAATAGCCTGGAACTGGACCATCTCTTTGTGGTGTGTCTTACTGAGTTACATGGAATACAGTACCAGAAGGTATTCAGACCCCTTCACTTTTTCCACATTTTGTTACGTTACAGCCTTATTATTACATTTATTAAATTAATTTTTATTCTCATCAATCTACACACAAAACCCTAAAGAAAAAACAGGTTTAGAAATTTTTGCAAATTTATTAAAAATAAAAAACAAATTTTTTATTGGATTCAGGTCAGGGCTTTGTGATGGCCTCTCCAATACTTTCATTTTTTTGTCTTTAAGCCATTTTGTTTCAATGTTGGAGGTAAGCTTAGGATCATTGTTCTGCTGGAAGACCCAGTTGCGACCAAGTTTTAACTTTCTAGCTGATGTCTTTAGGTGTAGCTTCAGTATTCCTAGATAATCCTCCTTCCTCATGATGCCATCTATTTTCTGAAGTGCACCAGTCCCTTTTCCAGCAAAACACCCACAAAACATGATGCTGCCACCCCCATGCTTCACAGTTGGGATGGTGTTTTTCAGATTAAAAGCCTCACCCTTTTTCCTCCATACACAGTACTGTTCATTATGGCCAAACAGTTCAATATTTGTTTCATCTGACCAGTGTAGGGAAAAATACATTTCCTGCTTCAATGTTTTTGGATGGTCACCTAACACAATCAACCTAATTCAATTATCAAGGGGGGGTTAGGATCAAAGCCTTGTGATGACGGTACCACCAGGGTGAGGCCAGAATAATCAATGGGTGTGAGACAGGAGGTCTCGGTGACAATGACCATTTGGTTTCCTTCGAAACCACATACATATGTAACAGTGTCCATTTGTTTGCCTGTCACCCAATCAGGGACAGGAACCTGCATTTTATATCAGGATTCTATTTCAGGTGTGGGGCATAAAAGCTTGTGCCCACACATCACTATGGTGTGATTGAACTGCCTTGCTTTCACCCGGTATGCTGCATGCTGTATTAAGGACTATTTTTGCTTTGTTAATAAATTGTTATTGACCTGAACTCAGAGTTGTATTTTACAAAGGACCAAATTCCTACACCAGAGAACACTCCTACAAAAGGCTAGGTCTTAGTCTTGGTGATCAGCTGCACACTTCATTCAGGCTTTTTTTATGCCGGTCTTGGAGTAGGGGATTCTTCTTTGTGTGACAGCCTTTCTGGCCATGGAGATGTAAGATTCTCTTAATGGTAGATGTAGATACTTTGGTACCTGATACCTCCAACTCCTTCACCTGTTCCTTTGTTGTTGTCTTGGGGTTCAGTTTAATCTTTTGGACCAAAGTTTGTTCAGCCGTGGGAGATAATTTGTGCCTCCTTCTTGAATGATACAATGTCTGTGTTGTCCCCAGATTTTTATATTTGTGTGGCAATGGGAAAGGTTAAGTAGTGTCATGTCTAGGAACCGACAGAATTCAAAGTCCAATCATTAATTTGTAGAAAACAACTTCACGAGGGAAAAGACACCACAGCAGCAAGCTCTTCAGAAAAGTTAGACTTTATTTGCACAGGTGCACAAAGCCGGATCAATTCTGCAGAATTGAACCTCGATTGTCAGTTTTACATTCATTTTATACACTGTGCACCCCACAACTCCCCCTAACACAAAATACCATCTGTCCTTCTTGGCACCACAATGATTTCCTGTTCTTGGGACTACCTGACCTTCTTGGCACCACAATGATTTTCTGTTCTTGGGTGATAACGTCATTGTGGAAAGTTACCCCAACTTTCCCTTAAAAATATTAGTCTTTATTCTGTAATTTTCCATTAAGAATACAAGTCACAGCCTCCTGTAATTTTCCATTGTATTCAGGTTACATAGGGGTCACTGTAAAATATTAGTCTTCTAGCACATTTATTTGGCAGTTGATCAGTTTGAAAATATAAGTGTATGGTTATTATTTGATTAATGTTTTCTGCCGAGTGAGTAAGTGTGATTTTTTTAAGCCTTCTGCATTCTCTTGCTTTTTCTCTACAGTTGATACTGTGGTTTCTTGCATTTCCATAAGCTCAGCTGCAACTAATGATACAGGTTTATTGGATTACATATTGATTATATGAGTGAATAGTCATACATGTGACTTTTACCATGGTGCATCGAGAGTTTGGAGGAACCAGTTTGATCAACATTTATGGGAATACCCTAACTTTACATGTGACGTCATCGCAATCATGAGGAGTCTCAAAATTTTCCTACAGTAGCCAGAATACGCCACCTTGGGGATTTCACCCAAGGAAATAACAAGTTCAGTCACTTCAATTTACAACAGTTTCCCAGGTTCTTTCATTGAAGGAAGACAGAGGCGTGGCTCAAAACTGATTTTTACTTTTATTGAGATGTAAATGGATTTTTATTTTATTATTATTATTATTATTATTATTATTATTATTGTGCCTGCATGCTGTAAACTATGCAAAATATCCAGTGTGTCCAGTGCACCAAGAGGGTATGTTGCACCTGGCCGCATGCATGGTATGTTGTTTGCCATCCAGCATTCCTTCTTCTCACGCAATCACATGAATGTATGGGTGCAGGAGGTGCGGCAAATGGACAGAAAAGCCAAGAAAACTGAAAAACAAATATAGAAATTTTACTAAATTTATTGATAAAACATAGCACATAACATGATGGAAGACTTTTGAGTTTATAATATTGATTTTATGGCCATGGGTAAGAAATGCACTTCAAATAAACACAAGAGACCACACAAAAACAATAACTATACACAAAATAATAATTTCAGAATTTAGCTATACCACTGCTCAATACAGTTTCTGTCCAAAATGAGGCAGACAGACACTTGGCACTGTTACCACTTCCAATATAAATTTCACATGTAGTGGTAAAAATAAGGAATTTATTTCACCTGGAAGGTAAAAATAAGGAAAATTTACACGAAATATGTACAAGCAGCAATTTGCAGTTTTTTCTCAATAGCCTGAAACTGGACCATCTCCTTGTGGTGTGTCTTACTGAGTTACATATGGAATATGGAATATGTAACAGAGTGGAGAGATCTTATCAGTATTATAGAGAATGTTTGGTTACATTGCAACCTGTTCTCTGAGTGAAGAGACATTTTCCATGTCTCTGTTATGATCACATTTGAGTTATAAAGCTTTACATAGGACAGTACGTAAATAGGTGAAGATTGGACAGATTTGCAAGCTGTGCAAACAGGTTTTAAAACAAATTTTCACCTTCCCTTCATCCAGATGGTTAGGCTAGAAAAAAAATCAAAGAGGCTCACCTTCATGTGCCTTATATGGAGATCACTGTATGCTAGTGACTAGAATGAATGTGGAATATGCAGTTACAATAAAAACAACATTTGTTGTGCCATAAAAGTATGGAATACAAATATAGTTCATTTTGTTTAGAGCCTTGTGGCTTTGTTTCTGCATAGCTTTGACATTACAAATATTGTTGCAAGGACACAAAATCGGATAACTTGATAATCTTTGCAATATGCTAATCTAATTCAGGCAGTTGTCTGAATTCAATAGGTAAGCAACATATCTGAGTACATTATTAGAAAGAAAGATCACATTGTTTTTCCGAGGTAAAATATTTTTTTTCCTACCACACAAAGATATAAATTTTTTAAAATTATTATTTATTTTAGCCAATGTCTGCACTATCCTCGTTGTACACGTGATTTAGGGGACACAACCGAGCTGAAAAAATTGTACTTCCTGGTTTTGATGTGCTCCCCATAGGTTACTATTGGCATCGCTGTCTCTACCTATTATATACTCCAAGAGCTTAGCCCTAACGCCACTGCAGACAGTTTATATTAGTTCATGCCTTCTGTGAAGTTAAATTTGTGTCTTTATTATGCAATCAAAAAGTATTTTACTAAAAGCAAATACCTTTTGTGAAACCTTTCGTGGGTTGAAATGTTGGTTGTGTGTTGAAGTGTTTGGCCATTAGTTTTGGTTGCATGTAGATTTTTTTTTTTTTTGTATGTTGACTTTTTTACATGTTGACATTTTTTGCGAGTTTAAATTCTGGTCAGAAAGTGAAACGCAATTCTATGGGTGGGATCTAAGTGGAGGTGTAAGTGATGCATCGCTCGTGCAGCTGCACATCCTGCACTATTATTATTACCAAGAATAAATAAATAAATAATAGACCAACTGTTGTAACTTGTGTATTCACTGCACTCAACAACTAGTTAGCCATTTAAGGGGTTTTTTATTAATATGTATTTGTTTCTATTACAGGTTCTACACTGCTGCTGCATTGGAGCTAGCTCTTGAACTTCAGTGATTCTCCGTACTCTATGCTGAACCGATAAACAAGCAAAGAACAGAAGCGTCACCCACAGGTGAGTATGACTTACAACCTAATTAGGCACAATACTAGAAAATAGTCAATATACTATACCAACATTTACCCACAAAAAAAAAAACTTTAATTGAAGTCTGTAATAAACAGAAGGAATCCTGTATGTCATTTGAGCTAGCAGTTCGTGGAAGTTGTCAAAAAGATTTTCAAATATTGTCTAGGCAGAAAGTTACGATTGATAATGCTAGTAAGGAGCACAATCAAGAAAGATTACAAGCTAGTTCCTCACAAATGATTGCTTATAGGCTACTAACCAATGCCCTGCACAGACATGCAGTGACAGAGGTGAAAATGGAATCTATTCTAAAGTTCTGCAGAAGGTAAAACGATGCCTGTGTTATCCTAACAAGTCTTCTAAATCCACATTGCTCTCAGATATTAGTGACCTAACTCTCCAATTAAAAAAAAAAAAAAACCTGATTACTATTAGATACATTTAGATGCTAACCCCTTTAGTCACTTTCTTATGACTGTAGCTTTTGGCCAGGAGAAGATGTCGTCAAGCGGCGTACAACTTTCCTCGGTGGCTTTCTTCTCCGAGGCTTCAAGACAGGATATTCTATTTTCCTGCATTATAAATTGGAGTTCAGCAGCATACAGTAGACTCCAGATAAGGTACAGTAGAGGTCAAAAGTTTACATACACCTTTCACAACTCCACACACTTCATGTTACCATACATTTCCTGTTAAGTCAATTAGGGTATCTACTATATTTTCATAAGAGGTCATTTCAAAATAATAGCTAGGAGACAGATTTATTTCAGCTTTTATTACATTACATTACAGGCATTTGGCAGACGCTCTTATCCAGAGTGACGTACAACAAAGTGTATAACCATAACCAGGAACAAGTGTGTTGAAAACTCTAGAGAGAAGTGCAGGGAACAACTGCATACTTCAACTTGGACCTTGAAGGATAAACTGGTTAATACTAACAGTTTATCTGTATCAGATTTTCAGTGGGTCAAAAGTTTACATTTGGCAGTGCCTTTTAATTGCTTAACTTGAATCAAACACTTGGGGTAGCCTTCCACAAGCTTCTCACAATACTTTGCCAGAATTTTTGCCCATTTATCCTGACAGAACTGGTGTATCTCAGTCAGGTTTCCAGCAAAACACCCCTAAAACATGATGCTGCCACCCCCATGCTTCACACCTGGGGTGGCGTTTTTCGGATTAAAAGTTATAAAGCTTTACACAGGACAGTACATAAATGGGCAATGATTGGACAGATTTGGCATCTGTACAAACAGGTTTTAAAATAAACTTTCATTTTCACTTCATCCAGATGGAAACCCCCATGCGCATGCACACGCACGCATGCACGCACTGGCCTGTACTGGATCTTTGTCGCAGGGACCCAAATGCAGAGGCAGACTCAGGAGGTAACAAAAAGGGTTTTAGTAAAACACAGGAAAAAAACAATAAACCGGCATGTTTAGGTTGCTTATTTTTTAATTTGTAAATGACCTTGTGCTTTGTGCTTGAAAGGTGCTAAATAATTATTTAATATTATTAGTATTATTATTATTGTTGTTGTTATTGTTGTTGTTGTATCATTGTATGAGAAATTTCTCTCTATATGCTAAACATGTATTACAGGTTCGCAAAATCATGTAATCGTGTGTGTGTGTGTGTGTGTGTGTGTGCCGTGGGGGTGTAATTCACACAGACATGCTAAGATTAAAAAATATATAAAAAACACAGAAAAAGATAAACAATGAAAATACAATCTACTTGTCTCTATATAATACACACATAAAAATACATAAAGCACATCTCAGTAATCACTTAACATATATGCAAACGTGAAATATTATGCATATAATTCATTTTTACAAAACAGATTGCCTTGCAAAAAGAAATTGTGCCTACTCATTTTCACTTTATTTTTATTTAAAACTGGAATCCTCAAACTGAAGACTTTCATGCATGAAACACTAAAAGCAAACAAAACTGAAAATAAAAGAAAATCAGAACTTGCTCTTTTGGTGTGTGCTCCCGGTCTTGGCCCCGAACTGTGGAGAGCAATACACCTTAAAGCACCTGGGCTGATTAGCTAGTACAACCTAGGTGCGTGTGCTCTGCCTACCAGCCGGCACACCCAAGACCAATTTGAATGCTACACTATGTATACAATAAGGAAAATGTAACAATATTAAAATAAAATATCCTCCCTCTTTCTATCTTCCTCTACTCTGATCTTTCTGACAGACTCCACCCTCTTTCTCTTCTCAATCTTCTCCAGCAGCTCTGTAACCTGAGCGCGGTTGTTCTTCTCTTTGTTGTTGAAGACGTGATATCCGCTGAGAGAGAGTGTCGTGTCTAGGAATCGACAGAATTCAAAGTCCAATCATTAATTTGTAGAAAACAACTTCACGAGGGAAAAGACACCACAGCAGCAAGCTCTTCAGAAAAGTCAGACTTTATTCGCACAGGTGCACAAAGCCGGATCAAATCTGCAGAATTGAACCTCGATTGTCAGTTTTACATCCATTTTATACACTGTGCTCCCCATAACTCCCCCTAACACATTCCTTAAAATACCACCTGACCTTCTTGGCACCACAATGATTTCCTGTTCTTGGGTGATAACATCATTGTGGAAAGTTACCCCAACTTTCCCTTAAAAATATTTGTCTTTATTCTGTAATTTTCCATTAAGAATACAAGTCACAGCCTCCTGTAATTTTCCATTGTATTCAGGTTACATAGGGGTCACTGTAAAATATTAGTCTTCTAGCACATTTATTAGCAGTTGATCAGTTTGAAAATAAAGCGTATGGTTAGTATTTGATTAATGTTTTCTGCTGAGTAAGTGTGGTTTTTTAAAGCCTTCTGCATTCTCTTGCTTTTTCTCTACAGTTGATACTGTGGTTTCTTGCATTTCCATAAGCTCAGCTGCAACTAATGATACAGGTTTATTGGATTACATATTGATTATATGAGTGAATAGTCGTACATGTGATGTACTTTTACCATGGAGCATCGAGAGTTTGGAGGAACCAGTTTGATCAACATTGATGGGAATACCCTAACTTTGACATGTGACGTCATCACAATCATGGGGAATCCCAAAATATTCCTACATTTCCCCCCTTTCGGGGTCAGATCTTATGGCCCCGAATGACTCCCCTCGTTGTATCCTTATTGACCTTCTCAATCTCATTATTGGAATTCGCATGCCATCACGGTCATGCATTGTAAGGACCATGGGATTCCCCAGGCTATTGGGCACTGTAGGTGAGTAATCATTGTAAGATTCAGGAGAATCAGGTGATTGGGGAGAGGTAGGGGAAGGGACTGGGGAAGAATTCCGAGAGGACCCCTGAGGGCTCTCTGCTGTTTCAATTTCTGCCATAGGGGCTGCCATAGGGGCCACAACTGAAACTGGGATAAAAGGAACCCCTTGTCTGCCTGTTGTCGCAGCTGTGGCCTCCTGCTGAACGGGGGTAGGAGGAATTAGAGGGGCGGCAACAACAGCGACCGGCTCCCTCGCCTCCATGGTACAAATGGGACAGCCGGGGCCCAGTACGCAGAGTGGTGATTTTGGGCGCTGCTGGTTTTGGGTCGTCTCAACATACACTCGGTAGGCAGAGGGGTTACTTGCCCCAGAGGACCGCCCCTCCTTGTGACATCACCACAATGTCCTCTTTTATTGTCGCAAAGAAGGTGGCTTGCGGAGCCTGAGCCTTCTGACTTACAAGCTCAGCTTCGCATGCGAATTGGATTTTTGCCATGGTGATTTCCCTTGGGTCTGTAGGTTCATTATTTACTTTATACCAGGGTATAGTGAGCTTTTTCACTTGCAGCTTGGTCGGCTGCACATTATTCTGCACATCGTAGTAGGATAACAGCCACAAGGTCGGCATTGTCCATTGGCCTGGGAATGGTAATGGTAAATGGTAAATGGACTGCATTTATATAGCGCTTTTATTCAAAGCGCTTTACAATTGATGCCTCTCATTCGCCAGAGAATGGCAACACGGATGTCACCTGGGCTTTGGCTGACGCCATTCTCAGCGTCAGACAGCGTCGGGTGTGCCCCACCCCATGTATACTATGTTGGGTGCCTGCACATCCCATGCTGCCATAGCAGCATCCAAATGTATCAGATTCCTCAATGTAACGTTGTTCCCATGATTCCTCCAACACTCTCTGCAGTCGCAAAATTTGATTAAACATATCAAAGCTGTACGTATTATTCTAAGTGACCCAACAAAGTTATCATAAGCCGCGTTTCCACCGAAATTACCCGGAACTTTCAGTCCCAGGAACTACTTTACCAGGAACTAAAAGGTTCCTTCAGCCAATGGTTGTCTGCGTTTCCACCGGGGTCTAAAGTACCGCGAAGATTCGGCAAATTAGCCCACTGATGTTGTCGTCGGTCCAACTGTCATATGATTTCTTCTGTAACCCCATACTACCACGGAAGTAGTCTACATTATTTTCTAATAACCGGGACAGCCCGGAGGGGTTTATTCCACTTATATACAACGGGTTACCAACAATGACTATATATGGTTACTTTTGTATTTATTGATTTTCATATATCCTCTCAAACACATTCATTAACAGCAGAAAACATGCACACGTTGTAAACAATTAGCTGTTTTATTACTTTCTCGTCGTCAATTCCATATAGGCTAATCGCAAAATGACAAGAATAGAACGAAAACTCGGACTTGCGTGAAAATGTAAATTAGTAGTGGTACAGCCACCGTTTGCTTTCCTTCGAAGTTACTGCTAGCCGAGCAGCGAAGTGTGCCCTCCAGATGCGAACCATGCACCATAAATGAGTCCATAGTCTTCCTGGTCTTTTCGTGGAATTGAAAAATGGCAGTAAAATGGAGTAAAATTACGGCAGTCTGAAAAAGCTAAAGGGAAGATTACTAGAATTAACCTGTTATTTTACCCGGATAAAAAGTGCGGAAGGTGATTTCCAGTTTGCTTGTACTGTAATCCCAATGTTAATTATGCAGAACTACCGCATACCTCACATAACTGTATCAAACGTTTTGAGTCAATTACAACGAGCTAACAAAGAAAATATTCAGCAACCGAATTAATCCGTTTGAATGTTTTGGTAGCTTACGTAATATGCTGTCCCAGCACGAATGCTTAGCATTTTATAAAACGAATAGCCTATTAAAGCAAGAAAAGGACAGAAGAGCACACGTTATAATTCCAAGACGTTGATAGGCTATAACCAAAAGTAGGCTACTGCGCCGCATAACATACAAGTTTGATTTGAAGTTATTATGAAAATAAATAGGTTTGCCGCTGCATATTTTCAAACATGGCGGGTAATGGCGGAAAATAAATACAACACAAACGCTACGAGTACTCGACCAATCAGAAATGTTCAGCGCTGCAAGCTCCACCCAAAAGGTTCCTGTACTTTCGGAAAGTACTACCCCCCGAGCAGGAACGTTTTGGGGGGTAAAACAAAGCCCCCAGAACTAAATTTAGACCCTAGTTCCTGCGGTGGAAACGCACTGAGTTCCTCAAAAGGTTCCTAGTTCCGGGGTATAGTTCCTGCGGTGGAAACGCGGCTATACACTCCTTTAATTTTCTTAACACGTTGATTTGTAGCACGATGAGTTGCCGCAGTCCTCGTAGTTGGTGGGCTCCTGGTATATCTTCCAACCAGAGTACGCGGCCTGCACGTCACTCCACTGGAAAGCCGGCTTGCAATTCTCGTACTGGACCCATAGGGGCACTGTTGGTGCTGTTGCTCCCTGGACTGGTGTCAGCGCCCGCAGTCCATCCGTTCTCCCCGTCTCCCTGGACTGTGACAGCTTCCGCCGGAAACTGGAATCACCCGTCTGGCGCCTGACTCCTGCGTTAGTCACCTTATACGACACCAATTGGATGCCTATAGCCCTGTGGAGAGAGGATCTCAAGAGAGGGAGGATACAAGACAGCAACACCAGTACCACTATACTATACACCAGTCCTATTTTTGCCAGCCAACTTCCCCATCGTCCTTTATTCGAAGTTTTTCTCGCCCAACCTCCTTCATTATCTTTCTTAGTGGTTGCGTTTTTTCAGAATACCCTTCCACCCAATCCATGCTAAAACCCGTCATTCCTAAGAATGTCATCATTTGTCCCAATGTCTGTGGTTGCGGAACTTTCATTATTGTCTCCAACTGTTTATTTGACATTCTCTTACCGCCAGCCGTGATTACTCTTCCCAAGTACTCCACCTCCTGAGAGCAGAGCTGCAGCTTCTTCCTGGACACCTTGTGCCAGGTTCGCCAGCAGTTTCATGCTGTCGCTTATGCACTGTTCTTTTGTATCTGCACATCTTCTTCCTCGTCTAACTCCTCTTCTTCTTCTGCCTCATTATTACTTGCCTGGCTTGCCTCACTGTCGCTTGCCTCGCCTTCTGCTGGGGGGCACTCCTCCTCCCCTTCCTTATTATATTCTAATTTATATTCTACTTGGGGGATTTGCTCTTTATTTGCTGTGCCTTTTGCTAAACTTGGCTTATGCTTAACTCGGAAATCTGTTTCCTTGGTACTTTTTGGCTTTGCTTTTTTTCTCTTCCCACGTGTTACATGGGAGTTTTTCCCATTTAGTGTTCCCCCACCCCGCAGTTTCGCGTCTTTTACGTGTTTCCCCGTCCCTTTTTGACCCCACCTCAGGTTTTTGGCGCACTCTAGACGTTTTTTCTGTGTCCCTTATCTCGTGTGCCTTTTTTATTAGCCAAATTATTAGTATTCCTCATACTGTTTACATTTTTCCCTTAACATCTCTTCCAATCCCTCCACTTCCCTGTATTCTCCCCTTAGCCTTTCTGCCCTTTTTTCTATCTCCTCAGGTTTTCAGTTTGCACTGACAAATTAAACCCCACTGCTGCAGTATGTGCTTGGAGGGAAGTGGGTCATATTGTTTTTTTTTTTTAATCACATATTTCCATAACAACAGGTTCCAGCCCCTATTTGAGTCACTGGCGTGAGGTTTAATCACTACATTACATCCTATATTCATTTAACATTTAGCAGACTCTATCATCCAGAGTGACTGGCAATATAGTAAGTCAACAGAGTGTATTCAACTGAGTTACATGAGCAATAGTGCCAGACCTGGCTAAAAACATTCTCAAATCAGGGAATAAAGGCGCACTAGTGCACGCTAACTCTGCTAACCAGGAATCCCATGTACAAATTTTACCAAGTACAAGAACATGGACAAAAAACACAAAGTAACTTTATTCCCTTTGTCCCATTGTGTGTGTGTGTGTGTGTGTGTGTGTGTTTGTGTGTATGTATATAAATATAATGGGCAGTGGATAGCACTGTTGCCTCACAGAAAGAAGGTCCTGGGTTCGAATCCAGCCCGATACCTTTTTGTGTGCAGTTTGCATGTTCTCCCTGTGGCCGCATGGGTTTCCTCTGGGTGCTCCGGTTTCTTCCTACAGTCAAAAGATGTGCAGGTAGGCTAATTGGAGACTCTAAATTGCCCATAGGTATGAGTGTGTGACCGTATGGTGAGTGAGTGGCGTGTGTGTCCTGCGATAGACTTCCGGCATGTCCACGGTGTATTCCTGCCTCTTACCCAATGCACACTAAAATAGGCTCCAACCAACCACCCCCCCTCCCCCCGCGACCCTACCCAGGATACGCAGGTATATGTATATACATACTGTACTAGTATGTTGCATGTACAGTACATACAATGTGTTCCTCTCTGTGAATGTACATGTATCTACCAGGAGACCAAAGACATGATTGAAATAGCCTAATAGTTTTCAGCTAATTTTTTTAGGCCAGTCCAGATCCAAAATAACATTTTATTAAACAGAACAATTTAAGTTATCCCTTATTCTTTAAAAGTTACATGATTTCCCTTAAGTAAATAATAAAAAGAAATATACTCACAAATAAAAGTGGTGGTTACATCTTGATTATTTAAGCAAGCTTTTATACATCCCTACCATCTTTCAATAGGGAGGTCACTTTGCATGTTAGCAAACTAACAAACTACATATTAATGAGAAAAAAAAATCAAAACTGTTCTTCTCGCTTCATTCTTATTTAACAGACTTCAACAAAAGCAGGAAAATACAACACTGTTTAAAAAAAAAAAAGTACAAAAATAAGCACTGACCTTTAATAAAGGCACAACCTCGGTTTTATGACAGAATAAACGTTTTAAAAATGTTTTCTTAAAGGCCAGCAGCAGGGCGACTCACTCAATGGTTCTACTGGTTCCTCCTCAGAGAGGGAGTGGGAAGTAGAGCTGGACTCTTAGACGAAGTAGAGAAGCCTCTAAATGGCCATTTTTCTCCCACTGTGTAGCATAGATCCACAATGTAACAGAGACTACTGTTCACTAAGGCCTTCATCAAACATTAAGATTTTTTTTTTTTACAGACTCAAATGGTATTGATCGAATGGTGAAAACTCTAAATCGGGTCAAGTGAAGAATAAATGAGCGTAAAAAGAAATGAAGCGGTTGCGCAGAGGCACTGAGGGAGTTAAAGAATTAGAGCGGCTAGCTCACAGGATCGAGTACAGGCATGGTTACCTTTAAAGCATTGGTTTAAAAACAACGCTCCTCTTTCAAAGGTACTGAGATATCGCCTTTTGCAGCCATGCTAGAGGCTTGTCTAGCATTTGTGCACGTGACCATTAGTAAGTAAATGCCTGGATTGCACATGCTTTTAAACAAAGGGTGACAATATCTCTGCTTAGCATTTGCTTGTCATTCATTTAGCAAAGATATGACATTTTTCTGTTGATTGCCTTACAAGGAGTAACACTACAATATCAATCAATTTAATACCGCATTCATATAATTTTCACGAAATGACACAAGTTTCTAGGATTTTTTAGGATGTTTTTAGGATTTTTTTACATGTACACTCCAGGATTCCCCCCAATATCTTTTATTTTGCCTTAAGTCCCATGCATAGAGCTATAACATTAACTGCCACTTCAGCAAACTGAATTAGACTGTAGGTGGACTCCTCCTTTTTCTCCTCCTCTGCTCTGATCTTCCTCACAGACTCCTCCCTCTTTCTCTCTTCCTCTGCTCTGATCTCTCTCTCAAACTTCCTCAGCCTCTCCTCCTCTTCCCTGATCTTTTTCTTGGCTTCCTCCCTCTTTTTCTCCTCCTTGGCTCTGATCTTTCTCTCAAACTCCTCTCTCTTTCTCTCCTCCTCTGCTTGTATCTTTCTTTCAGCCTGTTGGATCATCATAGCGGCATGATGGTAACCTGTCGTTTTGAGCAGCACTGCTTCAATCTTCTCCAGCAGCTCTGTAACCTGAGCGCGGTTGTTCTTCTCTTTGTTGTTGAAGACGTGATATCCCCCGCCACATCGGTTGACGACTTCCTGAAGATCGATGCTTTTTCTCAGAAACTCCTCCACTGGTGTACTCAGCTCATCTCCTCCAGTGAAGAGCACCATTGAGTACCGCAAAGATTCTGCTCCAAAATGATCCTGCATCCATTTTAGAGTGGCCCTCACCTCCTCTGTGAATCTCCCCAGCCTGATAACTATCAGGAAGAAGTGGTTACTGCTTTCTACCATTTGACATTTGATTTGATTATCAGAAAGAGATGTGTCAAAGATCCCAGGTGTGTCGGTAACAGTAACCTCTCTCCCAGCCACCACTCCACTATGTGTCTCGCATTTTAAGGTCAGGCCTACAGGGGAAAGCCCCTCTTTAAACACCCCTCTCCTCAGGATGGTGTTTCCAGTTGCACTCTTTCCTGCCCCAGTCTTTCCCACCAGCAAAATCTTCAGATCAGGAAGTGCTGGTCTCCCTCCAGACTCTGTGGAAAAACACAATCATTACAGTGCAGGAGTCATTCATCACATCTCACAACTGAGATTAAAGTAGCCTGTGGCTACACACAACAAAACAACATTGTCAATTACAATTACTGTGTGAGAGAGAGAGAGGGGAAAAGATTATCATTATAAAATCCAATGATTAAACTACTACCACTGGCACAGAGATCATTTTTTCATTAAGTAGTATTACTGAATCAGCTGAATAATTGATCCGAGTAAAACCTGGAACTGCTCTTTTTACTTCAGTCCATGTTCCAGATCTAGAGGGGTTCTGGGTTTCCAGTGCATTTATCCAACTAACTCGGTAATCGTGCTTTGTGAACCGGGACCCATATCTGACTAAAAGCCTTAAAGTTATTAACTAGCTTGTAGTATGCGTGCTGAACTCAGTGTCGTGCAGCATCTGCACTGGATCTATAGACCCAAACCCATGTAAGTTCTATCGGGTAATCCAGATAGCAAATATAGCCATTCCAGACATGAAATTGAACAATACATGTACGTTGTTTCAGAACTCAAAGGGAAACACACCTAGTCCTGAAAACCATAGCTTTCACAAGTCAAATAGACCCACTAACCTAGTACTCTCAAAAATAAATGTGCAAGTGTTCCTGATTGTGTCCAGGTCAGAGAGAGAGAGAGAGAGAGAGAGAGACCTTACAGGGGTGCATCGTGGCATGTCACAGTCTCATTCTGTCAGGGCGGGTGCGGGAATGGACCCAAACGCAGAGTGAAAACCCAAAAGTCCAGAAATGGGGAAAACCAAAAGACTTTAATACAAAGCACGGGGAACAAAGGGAACAGAAAGCCTCGCAGGGCGCTAATAACAAACAAAGGGAAAAACTCAAATTGCGGGAAAACAAAAAATCCAAAAATCCAAAAACAGAGAGAACAGAGCAGGCAACAAGCAACAGGCAGGCAAAACACGTACAGAAACAAACAGGCAAGGCAGGCAGGTAGCAAACCGGAAAACAAACCACAAACTGGTACAGAAACAAAAGGAACCAGCGCCTGAGTGAGGGAGAGGGAGACTTAAATAGGAGCGACGCAGACGAGACACAGGAGGGCACAATGAGCAATCAAGCCACAGAGAGGGAGGGGAACACGAGACAAAACGCAACTAATAATTGGATAATGGAAAACAATAAAACAATTAACTGAACACAAACCGCGGTGCCGCCATCTGGCGGCCCAACAGAGAAACAACACAGGGGGAAGACACAGAACCCTGACACATTCCCTGTACATAAGTATCAAACATTCTGTACAAAAGTATGAAACACAAATTTTCCAAAATGACATTCACTTAACACACTGATTTACCCAACCATGCAGCCCTGCTCTTCTGAGCCCCCGTGGTACAAATTCATAGTTACCTTTGAAAGCCATGGCCAGGACACACACACAGATTGTGAAATCCTGATCTGTTGTTTCACTTCTGAAGAACTGAAAACTAACAACATTAGATCAAAGCAATTGTACAAATAATTACACAGAGCAATTTAAAGTTAAACCATTTATTACACATTTAAATGAAAATGCATGAATTATGGCCTAAATCAATTCTTTTTAAGGTAATGCATTACCTAACATCACAGGTAGGGCTGGGTATAGTTAATACATTTTTGATATGGACAACGATACATTGACTTTGAAACGTGTTCCTGAAAAATACTTCAAAAGATGAATTTTGTTTATTAATTAAATCATTGGATACATGAAAGGCAAGCATAAGCAATATCTAAGATTACATAGGTCCCAGTTGAAGTCATTACACTACTAAGAATATGAATTTACACAACTGTGCGAGGCGACTAACGTTACAAGTTAGCCAACTGTTTACGTTAGCTATCTGCTAAAGTCCCAGTCACAGTGTCAACCTCAGCAGTCTCGGATTCTGAAGCCTGCGTAGGTAGACATGAAGGCTGAGAGGACTCTCTCAGCTGGCTGTGGTCCGATGGTCTTCTCAAAATCAAACACTGTGCTGCTGTCTGCTCATAAACTTATGCTGGGTGCAATCAAATGCTTCAATAAATAATAGGAGCCAGATTTGCGCGCACAAAAGTTTGCAGCAGTGCAGATTTGCGGGCTGACGAGGGTACGCAGGTGCGTTTGCAGTCTGCCTGAAATTAACGTCTTATTTACTAAGGCCACAACTACTTCTGTACGACCTACCATTCGCATTTTGCGTATTTCCAAAAGAGAACAGTGTATTCCCAGATTTTTCTTTTTAAAAAAAATAATAATAATATTGGCAGACAGTACTTACTCCTTTTTTGTTTCTGACCATTTTGGTGCAGAGATTTAGCATCTGTCACTGGCGACTGTGGGAAAATGCAGAAACACACTGAATCACAGTAAACACTAGACGCTGCAGTTACATGGATATGACTGGTAAAGAGGAGTGAATGGGTGCATAACAGAAGAATCTACATTCCAGGTGAATGTGTGACCACCTGACAGGCACACACCTTCAGGAGAATAAGTGAGGTGTGGAGAAAAACGACTGGCTTTGTTTTCAAGTATGCAAAAACAACTTTATTCGAGCAGATCGCTCTGGAAAACATACAATCAGACTGCCACGTCAGGAAGCTCTCCACTCCCTCGCTAAACCCCCGGCTTATCTCTACCTCCCGGCTGACACGTCACCTGTCAGGTGAGTCTGAGAACGTGGGCGTGTTGCCACAGGGAATTCTGCCTCTCTCCCCCCAGTGCTCACTACAGAGGCCTCTTACCTGTGTCTCGCCCTGTTCTGTCTCCACAGGAACTGAAAGGTGTTCTCTCTCTTCCTGCTGGTGGTGTCTATTGGGGGGAGAAAGCATCTATTGGAAAAAAGCATCGGAAATCTGCTGATGGAACTCCTGGGCAAAAGAAATCCCTGGGTTTAGCATCACCATATGTAAAGAAAATGCAATACAATTTTCAAATGCCACTTTTTTAAACATTCAGGGAGAAGTTCATATAAAACATTGGAATCACTTTTCCAAGAGCAATGTTCTACATTAATGCAAGACTGAAAAAATATGTCATATATAAATATAAATGTTAAATGTAGAAACTAAATGTTTGTTAAATATGCTTCTTGTCGACAGCCTTTATGTGAAACATCAGTTTTTTTGCCTGGAGGAGGCGGTGGTCAAGCTACACAGAAAAAGAGCCAAAATGGTGGTGAGAAATGTGTGACATTTCCACCTAAAAATCATGCTTGTCTTAAAATAATCAAACCATATTCTGTACTTGCACTGCCAATATACAGTCTGCAAACTGACCACTATTTCAGCAAAATAACTGTACAAATGATCATTAAACTACCAGGCCCCTATGCATTACACCACAACCACAACAAAATCTTAAAACATGAAATCCCTAACTGCAAACATTGTATATTCATTCCTAAACGTATCACAGTATAACATACGATAAGAAACTCCTAAGAAAGGAACACCAACACCAATTCCTATGACACCCGATTCTTTATTCTCAGACAGGAGGTAGATTGTCACACTTAAACATGCCAATTTCATAAAAGCAAAGAACAATCTATTATATGCCGTTAAGCCTACGACGTTAACATAAATCTAATAATACAACCCTCTGTAGTAACATGAAAACATCAAAAATGTAGGATACTTACGTACGGCGACCCTGCCAACCCAACGGTGTGAGCGGCGAAAACTCAGGGTGGTTTGAGCTGTCAGCCTGGTTCATTGATGATTCGTCCAGCGGGAAATCTGAAATACACGTTACATGACACCGCTGAGCGCTAAAATACACAAGCGTTTGTAGAAATATATTACACATCACTTTTATGAGCATCGCAGTAATTAGCACGTTAGAAAACATGGACAATCTCTCTCATTTGGAATCAAAATATAAAACTCAAAAAGTTATATGCTTAAAGGAGTACCATGGTGATTTTCACACTTTCTCGGTTTTATGTGCTATTTGCACAAGAGGCATTGAAGAAACACAATGAGCAAAGTATTAAATATGTCCATTCTGTATTTTTGGAGAAATATGCGTTTTAAATTCATCGTCCTATTTTCAACCGGTTGAGAAAGTTGTCATTTTTCTACGTCACGAATACAGTAACCACTCCTATTTCCACACCCCGTAAAGAAATCTGACAGGACACACCTTCCTGCTGTTCAGACAATGCAAATATTTGACTTTGTCTGAACTTTGTCTAATTTAAGTGAACGTTAGGTTCACTTAAATTAGAGTGCCTTTAGATTATTTCTGGTTATATTCATTTAGCTAGCTAGCTAACGTTAGCTAGCTAGGAGGTTTGCTTTCATAAGGCAATGTTATCGATAACGTTAGCTTGCTAGTTTGCTTTTATGAGGACGTTATAGTTGTGCTTTTATCTTAATTTGTCTAGCTAGATAGCAAAAATTATAACTGGATATAAGTCAACTTCCTTACCTTAGCTATCTATCGATACTTGATATACTACTAAGCTAGCTAGCTTGTGAAAATTCAGTCTCCCAAAGAGAGCGCGTATCATGGGGGTAGCTATGGTAACGGGGCACGGTCTGTCAATCATAGCTAACTGACAGTTCTCATTACCACGCCCAGACGGTTCGGGTGAATTTTTATAGTGGGAAATTTAGGCTTAGAAAAATACGTTTTAAAGTACATTGAAATTACTTAAGAATAAAAAAATTATGCACATTTGTTTTGTTGTTGCCTGAAGACAACTGGGAAGTGTCACGTTCAACCACCATGGTACTCCTTTAAAAGTAAGAGTTTTACGCATAACCCACTTACTATCATCAGTGTGGATAACGAAGCACATGTCTTCGACTGTTGCAAGTTCTGGAAATACATCCTCATCCACCTCTGTGCCCAGATCATCGGTGACTCTGACCACTTTATCCTCTGGGACAGAAAACTTCTGTTTCACTGAAGCATAAAAAAACAACAGTTAGTGACAGACAACTAGTGACACACAATAAATTTTAATATTATGAAAACATCCCCCTAATGAATTTGCACAAAACATACATACCTTCGTTGATGAAATTTGAAAAGCTCAGTTGGCCGAGTTTCATATATTTCTTTCGGACTCCACGTTTCACCTTTATTATCATCTTCAGCACCTAGAAACCGTTTTGAGAATCATTCTTACTGGAATTAAATGTTAAAAATTGTTTACATTGGTTGCTTCATTCTTATAGAATTTCAACATTGTGCCAACCAAATAACGTGAGCCAACCAGCCCGAATATTTATTTATAGCTGAGACCTTAACTTTTCATTAGCTACTGGCTAGAATATTCTAATATGAATTATGCCACATTATGCTCTCAGAATCCATCATCTCTGAAAATTCGATTCTGCCATCTGGTTCTTTTTTTGCAGTGAAATAATCTGAACTGAAAAGGAAGACAATAATATCTGACATAAATATAAGACAGCAATATTTTCCTTGCTCTATCGAGCTCCTCACAAGCGCCATAGCAACTTTCTGCTAGGACAATACTTTAGAATCTGTTTGTCATCTCCCACGAACTGGTCACCCTTTCAGAAATATCTTGGTCAAATGTCATTCGAGTGCCTAATTGCATTCGGCATGCATCCAGCCTTTGCCAATGATTTAATTGAACGAGACCTTAATAGCTTTCAATAGCTCCTGGTTAGAATGTTCTAATATGAATTATGCCCGAGAAATACGCCAAAAGTTAGAAGTGTGGCAACCAACCCCGTTCTCCAATATTGAGTGATCTCCACCGAACGTAATTGTTTAACTGAATACTGCAAACCACTTTGATTGAACAGCCTAATGCGAATGAATTTCTATGAAAAATAAAACACAGCCTACGCCTATGACTACGCCTACTTACTTACAAATTAAAGACAAAACGTGGTTTAGACAATAGACAATCCCCTAGTCCTGAAAACCATACAGACAATATTCTCATAAGCCCGAAATCAATACTATTTCATTGTAACAACTGAATGTCTCGTTCCGGAAAAGGTTTGTTCGAACTGGCTTCGTACATAACAATCGTAATCAATCTAAAACAAACGGTTGATTGAACCTACTAAATAATTTCTCATTCCGACCATTTTACCTTTAATACTGCTTTGAAAAAATTAATGGCAGTCTTCTCAATGAACACTTGCAGATAATGACCTCTGACAAGGTAACTTTCGTTTTCACTTCACCTACGGAGATGGAAATCCCCACGTGCCGGAAAACCTTGCAAAATATTCACGTTTAATTAGCTACCTGGTCTGGAGCCCACTGCATGCTAATAAACAAGGAATATGGAAGTACAAATAAAACAAAGTGTTGCAGCATAAAAAGTACTGAATACTTCAGTGTTGCTGAATAATTTTGCAGTTTTACTAATACGAGTGAATAGTCTGAACTGAAGAGAAATGTCATGGTTTTGTGCTTCTGTCTCCGTTTTTCCTTGTTGGGCCGCCAGATGGCGGCACTTCTGTTTTGTGTCCTGCTCGTTCCCCTGTTAATTGTATTATTGCTTTCAATTATTTTATTATTGTTTCTGATTGTGTCTCGTTGTTCCCACCTGTGTCTTGTTATCCCCTACTTTTCTGGTTTGATTGTTCTTTGAGTTCACCTGTGTCTTGTTACCCCTGTCTATTTAAGTTCTTTGTCCCCTTGGCTCAGGTGCTGGTTCCATGTGTTAGTTTCTGAATATATGTATTCTGCCTGCTTCGGTCCTGCTTGTGTGTTTCTGTGTTTGTTTTTGGCTTTATGTACCTGCCCGCTTTGTCCTGCTTCCGTTTTGTGTGTGTGGTTCTACCCGTGTACTCTGCCTGCCTGTGTTCTGCCCTGCCCGTGTTTTGAGTTCCTCTTGTTTTCTGTTCTTAGATATTTTGGAGTTTGTGTTTTTGCCTGTCATGGCCTTTTCTGTTCCCTGTTTGTGTTTGCCTTTTTTTGTAGTAAAGTCTTTATTTTCCTTTGTCTCGAGTTTTGTGTTTCACATGATGTTTTCACATGATGTCAACACGCAGTCATTTATTGAAACATATATTTCAAAGTACATTTGTACAGTAAATGCAAAGAAGAAAAAACAGTGGCATAGGACCAACATCCCAAATAGTAAGTGATATTGTTCAGTGGTTTCTTCATGAGCATTGTTCAGACTTCTAAAGGAGGTGACTTCCTTTTTTGATACGTAGAATTAACAGATCTGTAAGACGACTGTTTAACTTCCGTTTAAACCGCCGTATTGGTTTTTTATGTAGGCTGAGGCATTTCTAGATTTTTCTTTTGGTTCCCTGAAGGCTTGTCTTGTGATTACAAATTGGGGATATTGCCTACAATTGAAATAGCACACCGCGGGTAATGAGCTTGAATCTCACGGACTGCTGAGGGTTTATTTTAGACGACAAGCAGACCCTCCGTGTGCTTTCAGAGAGGACTGTTCATGTAGTTTCTAAAAGAGTACAACGTTTAAAGGGCAAAAAGCCATCCACTGTACTAATGATCTATGTGGATGTAACGGGTCAGCTTGATCCTGATAGTCTGCTGTGACCGATAAGACCTGCAATATATCAGACTGACAGGCATGTGACCAATTAGAAAACGGAGAAGAAAAGGGAAGGGCAAGAAACAGATCTAATGGCTGAAATCCAAGTGACCAATCAAGACATGGTACAAAGAGGCTGGACTGGAAAGGCGGACCAGATTCATTCATCTGATGCTCCTGAAAACAAAAAAAAGCAGAAACATTTGTGAGACCTGCCGTGATTTTTCCACCTCATACCCATATTTTTTTCACATTTTAGCCATTTAGCAGGTGCTCTTATCCAGAGTGCGACTTACACAGCTTACACTCTTTTTACGTACAATCCTGGATATTTACTGAAGTAATGCAGGTCGAGTACTTTGCTCAGGTGTACAATGGCAGGGCCACACCTGGGATTGATACCAGATCCGGTTCTGTTTGGGTGGCCCTGGGCTGGGGAACCAGCCCACGGAGCATTTACACCAGCAGCCGACTCTGACTCAAAGCTTCAACCTCGGTGCCGAGAGGCCAGTTCCTTAACCATTATACTACACTGCCCCCCCCCCCCCCAACACTGTCTCTGCGTGTGCTGCTGGTGAGGGGGGCACAATGCGGGCCGTCCTGTTTCAGGATTTCATGCCAATTTCTACTCTCATGTAATCAGCCCATTTGATTCCTTGAGATGATTTATTTATAAGGTTATGAAATATAGCTGCAGACTGCACGTGTGTTCATGCTGCAAGCATTTCACTGTGGCCTGATTTAAGAACGGAACCAGTGCCGGTGTATAACAGTGTTTTGAAAACCCAGGATACACTCCTGCCCTCCAGGAATTAAGTTGTGTCTCTCTGTTTCAGTAAAACATATACCGTTCCATGGCTGCCCCATGGTGAATGTTACTGTGATTAGCTGACTGGTCATGACATGCTAATATCAATAATTGCCCACTGTAACATTGTTCTGTGCTCTATAGCGACTGAGTGAGAAAGTGTTTGTGCTCACCCGCGGATGCTAAGGTGTCCTCTCTGGCCACCTTCTCCCCTGAAAGGTAAAAACTGAGTGTTACCGGTGTGTTTCACTGTGAAAGCACCTCACAGTTCACTGTGATTGAGTTTCCTCAATATTTGAGGAGAGTGTACAGATATCCAAACAGGATCAATTAGACCAATCAATCATTCAATCAATCAATCAATGAAATGCTTATATATATATATGTTTGCTGAAGAAATAAAAAAAAAACAATAAAATGCTCAGACATCAACAAAATTTGTTTTATGAAGTCTGAAAACATCAAGAGAAATCATATGAAAAATATGTATCCTCCAGTATTCCTAACCAAAGTACAAATTACAGTTAGTCTAACCTCAAGCGCATGCATACTACAGCAAGCCAAACCCAGCGACATACTACAGCAAGCCAAACCCAACGACATACTACAGTAACAGGCCCAAAGTACATAAAGTACAAGCCCAATACATTTTCAGGTTTGTCTCCAGGTGAAATGAAACCGGTAATTCTGAGCGGAGGCTTACAGGAGATGGGTCCAATGGTCAGGGGATTCTCAAGGGAGATAGAACGGGACACCCTCGACCTGCATGCCTGTGAAGAGAGAGCAACAAAATTTAAGAAAATCTGCACACTGGTACTGTTAGGTCAAGTTCTCTGTGCTAGTGGTTAATCTCTTCCCCTCTTCTCTTCACAATATGTAATGGTGGTGGTGTTGAACCCAATAACAGTGAAAGGCAGCCGGAGGCTTGGATTGAGTTGCAAAAAATAAAACAGCCTGAGTCAAAACTAATTAGCTCTCGAATTGCCAAAAGGCGAACACACAATCAGAGTTCGTGATGATTATGTCACCCTCTGGCGACCAAATGGAGGCGATGCAGCTTGAATCCTCACGCAATACAGGAGGAATACCATTTAACAGTTCATATTTTTCTCAGTGATGTAAGCAGCAAATTCCTTGTTGTAATTGCATTTTCTTTCTGTCATAGAAAGATGACATCTCAGCTCCATGAGGAACTAGGGTTGCCAGATTTACAATCTGTCTAAACCGGACAACATGCGCAGGTGTAAGCTTAATTGCAAACAAGATGGGGAGCTGGGGCTGTTGGGATCAATGGCAGACCGGGGATGGGGAGGGGTGGTTTTGAGACACAAATTTTTTGCGGATTTTTTTCAATCAGTTATTCTGACTGGACATTATATTGTATGATCAGGGCCACAAACTGGACCTGTACAAAAAATTTGAAAACCAGACATTCAAAAACTGGGCACCTGGCAACCCAAAAAGGAACACAGAACTCACCTGGGAGCAGCCGGCCTGTGTGGGGTCGCACATGCTCAGACTGCAGTGCAGGTAGATGTTGTCATAGTCACCAGAGAATAAGTTCACCAAGGCAGTGAAACGGCCAGGGAGAGAGGGTCCGCTGTCCTCCACCTTCACCAGGCGACTGTTGCTAGGACACCTGGCCGGAGGGGCACGAAGGTGGGAAAACGACATTTACAAAACACACACGCACACACTCATACACACACACACACTCTCACACACACACACGATCACACACACATACACACTCACACACACACACACACTCATACACACATACACACTCTCACACACACACACGATCACACACACACATACACACTCAAACACACACAAGCACACAAACACATACACACGCACATTTGCACACACTCACACACACATAACACATACACACACATGCACACACACATACGTATTTCCTCATGGTAACCTACTTCATATTCCGATTTCACATGCTGAGCTACGCAGACAGTGACTGAGCAACTTTCTGATCTTGCGCAGCTGACACAGATGGATGGCAGATGCCTAATCGACGTGATGTCACTACAGCACCGCAAGGTGGTGGTTTCCCTAGCAACCGAAACCCTACTTTTCAAGATGATGCTACGGGAAATTACCCATCACCCCAACCCAGCACTCCTGCAAACACCCGTCTATAATGACCAGGATGACCTGTTGATGATGACTGACCTGTTCTGAATCAGGAAGAAGGGCGCAGGGTGATTTGAGTCAGCAGAGGGCGTGGAGTAGCAGTTTTCCAGAACGACAGCAAACCTGTCTGAAGCTGCCTCCTCCACAGACACGCCCACATGGAGGGCGGAGCCAAGGGGCAGGACGACCGCGCCCGCGGAGTAGGGGTCTGTGTAGTTGCCGTTGCGGTAGAGAGCCATGGCTGCGCTGGACCTGGGGCCCACCCCCACCACTGCCCCCTCCACTGACCTAACAAGCACCATGGAATAAAACAAACTAGTTGCATTTCCCCCTGAAAACACGAGCTTGCTGAACTAGACACAATTACTAAAGATGCTCACGAAAAGGGCTCATCTGTAAATAACTTATGAAAACTTTACCTGTCATTATTATTTTGCACAGAAAAAAGGAGCACACACAAACGGTGCAGAAGCTTAATTGATACATTATCTACTCTAGGTAATACTACATTGTGAGATTGTTCACTGAGATTCGGTTAATATGGCAATTATTTATTTATTCATTTATTTATTGAGTGCAGCAGTAGTACCAGTAGAAGTAGTAGCCGTAGTAGTAGTAGCAGTAGCAGCAGCAGTAGTAGCAGTAGCAGTAGCAGTAGGAGCAGTAGTAGCAGTAGCAGTAGCAGCAGTAGTAGTAGCAGTAGTAGCAGTAGCAGCAGTAGTAGTAGTAGTAGCAGCAGTAGTAATAGCAGTAGTAGTCTCGGTAGTAGTAGTAGTAGTGATAGAAGCAGCAGCAGTAGCAGTAGTACTAGTAGTAGCAGTAATAGTAATAGCAGTAGTAGTAGTAGTAGCAGCAGTGGCAGTAACAATAATAGTATTAGTACCAGTACTAACAGTAATAGTATCAATAGCAGCAGTAGTATTAGCAGCAGTAGTAATTGTAATGGTAATAGTAGTAATAGCAGTAGTAGTTTTGGTAGTAGTAGTAGTAATAGAAGCAGCAGCAGTAGCAGTACTACTAGTAGTAGCATAAATAGTAATAGCAGTAGTAGCAGTAATAGTAATAGTAGTAGCAGTACTAGTAGTAGCAGGAATAGTAATAGCAGAACAGTAGCAGTAGTACTAGTAGTAGTAATATTGCTCACAAATAGGGACCGACGGCCACATCCAGGCTGGCCTCTGCATCCAGAGGATACACGCAGGAGAATGGAAATCTCTCTGGGATGGAAAAGTTTCCACTTCCCACGGCAACAGGGTAAACAAATAAACTGTTGGAATAAATGGCATGGGTGCTGTTTGTCTGTTGGAAAAAGAAAAGGCACGTAATAAGAAGGACTGAAGTAGAACAGTCACGTGAGAGATTTATTTTTTTATGAAAACCAAGCAATTAATGTGAGCGATTAAAGCACATATTGTGTATATATATATGCATACAGTATATTGCCACTGCAAAGAAAAGGGTTGTAGCACATATTCTTTGCTCTGTTGAATTTGTTTCACACCAATGATTGGCGGTAAGGGCATGGCCTTACCCTCAGCTGGGTCCCGCAGCTCCCCACTCTGCGAACCACCGAAAACCATAAAACGCCGTTGTGGTGCACATACGCGGTGCAGCGGAAGTTAGCCAGGTGTGCGCTCGACGGGTCCAGCCCTGCATCTTGCAGGTGAGCTCTGCGTAACCCAAACTGCATGGTGCTCTGCCCACACACCAGCTCTGGGGTGTGCGACTCTGGACGATGAAATGAGATGCTTTTTTTTTTTTTTTACATTACATTTCAGGCATTTAGCAGACGCTCTTACCCAGAGCGACATACACAACTTTTATTTTTTACATAGCATTTATATTGTATCCAATTACACAGCTGGATATATATATTTGTAAGCTAACATTGGAATTTCGCTATGGGATCACTGAAGTATCTGTCTATCTATCTATCCATCTATCTATCTATCTATCTATCTCTTTTTTCTGAATCTCAGCTTTTTAGTTTACTAATAAATAAATAGATAAATGAATTGATGGCTGTGTGAAACATGGAAACTGGATATTTAATTACAGCTTTTTTTGTTGATAATTTTGAATATAGACAGACAGCTTAAGCAGGTGAAATTAACAGCAACAAAAAACTGAATTGCGGGGCAGTTTTGTGCCAAGCACACAAGTCCTATTTGTAACACAAGGCAGCAGTGAAACTAAAATGTTTTCATTTTCCTCTTACCTGCGCAAACCACACCAGCATCTTCATTGTGACCACAGTTGTGTACCCCAAACCCAGGGTGTGGGCACTCTGACAGAGAGGATTCACTCCCAGAGCACATCACATCATCCAACCAGATGGGCCCGCTGCCCTGTCCAAAGTGGGCGAAGTTTGGAGCAGCCAGAGCTCTGCCACAGCCCACCTGTCTACACACCACCTCAGCGTCGTTTATGTCCCAGAAGTCATCACACACCGTTCCCCACTGGCCATCATGGTAGATCTCCACTCTGCCAGAGCACTGATTTTGCCCATCCACCAATCTGATCTGGGAACTGTCTGTATAAAACATATTTGTAAAAAGGAAAATAAATAAGAAAGAAGAAAACCCATGAAAAGATTCGCATCCTTGGGTGATAATGAAGACTTTCCTTTACATCAGCAAATAAATTCTACGGTTTCCCATTTTTCTTAAGCAAATGTTTCTTCGTCCATTTTTTTTTTTTCAGAAAAATATGACGATATAATAAAATGCTTAAAAATATAATCAGTAATCATATTGAGCTGACATCGAGCTTTATTAAAAAAAGGGGTAGATGTAGTTTTGCAAAATAATTTTAATATATAATTTTGCAAAACACAATTACAACTTAAAGAACAAAACAGCAAAAAGTAAAGCAACGTTTGTCAGTACAAATTAACAAAAGCAATAATGCAAAAAAACGTGAATAAGCCTACAACGAAAGATTCCAGTACTTTTGGTCATTCAGATTGACAACAATTCTGTCCAATCAGGAACGAAACGGTCACTACCTATTTTCCCGGTTTGTGGAAGGTTGATTTGTTGAGTGTTACAGTTTGTAGTCCTAAAACCCGAAAGTAAATTCGCATTTTTGAGTCATGGGCAGTCCCTCGGCAGATTTCTAATGCTTTTTTCCTCGTAGGGATTTCGTTTTCTGCCGAAAACAAGGTAGCCTATTTGATGAACGTAAGCCTAAGAGAGTTTCACGTTTTGTTCTACGGGATAAATTACATCCATTAATATCTCAAACGTGAATTTCGAAGCTGTAATGTGCTTTTAAAAAGTAAGTTGCTAACAAGTTGCTATATTGAAATTACAACAATGGTCGCATTTTTGCAACTGCCTTAACGGTTTCGAAATTCACGGTTGAGATATTAATGGATGTAATTGGATGTAAAACGTGAAATTGTTTTAGGCATACCTTACCCACAGACCTTATTTTCGGCAGAAAACTAAGTCCCTATGGGAAAAAAATTATTGGAACTCTGCCGAGGGAACCAGTGGCGGAACAAACCTCCTTGTAGGTTAACCTACAAAAGGACGTCATGACTAACACTACTGCGGTTTTTTTGTGTGTGGATTTTTCCATTTCTTTCGACAAATGATATTTTGTTTTACCTTTTGTTGTTGTGTCTCTAAACTGTAATTGTGTTTACTAAATTATATTGTAGTTTCAGATGTGTTTCAGATTTTGTTTTGTGAAAAGTCATTGTGTTTCTAAGTTTGTTGTGTTTTTTGAGTTGAATTTTTAAAATGTATTATTTTTGTGTTCTTGTCAGATTTGCTCATTTGTCTTGCCCTTCATGGCCACCGAAGGTATGTCCTCTTGTTCATCTTTATAACAGTCAACTGAAGGTAATTTAGAAAACGTGACAGACGATCTCCTACCTGAGCAAACCACACCAGCGTCTTCATTGTGAACACAGTTGTGTACCCCAAATCCCGGGTGCCGGCACTGTGCCAGGGTGGATTCATTTCCTGAACACCTCACATCATCCAACCAAATGGGCCCACTGCCCTGTCCAAAGTGGGCAATGCCTGGGGCAGCCACAGCTGTGCCACAGCCCACCTGTCTACACACCACCTCAGCGTTTTCTATCTCCCAGAAGTCATCACACACCGTCCCCCATTGGCCATCATGGTAGATCTCCACTCTGCCAGAGCACTGATCACTTCCATTCACCAGTCTGATCTGGGCACTGGCTACAACACACAGGTGAAAAGACCAAACTTAGAGGTGTTTTTTTTTTTTTTTTTAACTGCGAGATAGATTCAGATGCTCTGAGCTTTTTCACCCACCCTGTATCTCACACCCCCAGTTCACTTTGTCCTCACTCACACAGGTTTCACCTTCTCCACAGGTACCACACACTGCGGTGTTGACATCTAAAAGAGGACAGATTGCATTTTAGGCAGTGAGCAGTTAGACATTTAAAACATTGAGCAGTCACTTATGTAGAATGACTTATACAGCTTGGATTCTTTTTCACATACAGTTCATTTATAGCTGAATATTTACTGAAGGAATTCAGTGAGAGGCAATGTCGGTTTGTACTGTGGATTCGAATTAACAACTGTAAAATAGCATTTTTCCTAATGTGCTTTTCGTGTTTGAAAATAAAATGTGGAATTCTGTGTGTCTTCCAGAAAAAGTCTACACACAGTTGGTGATATCCTGTGCTTCGTACGACAAGATAATGGAACTTGTGCTGGCTAAATTCCAAACCTCTGTCGTCATGTTTCCACTGTTTACCATAAATGGACTTCCAAACTATGAATGTTCCAAACCAGTCAAAAGCAATACTACCTCAACTCAAATTGCAAAGCAAGACATCATCACCATCAATTATTCTTGTATTAGGAACTAGTATCCAAATGAATTATTGGAAAAGAACATATAGACCCCATATATTCTGTTAGGTGTTTCGCTGCAGTAAGATATAATGGGTTGTTTCGATAATGGATGGATTATGCAATATGCTCATTATGCAATAACAAATAACACATCTATGAATCTGCTTGATCTTGGGTAAAGTTTTACCTTAAACCTGTTAACACGATACCACTGGATGTTTACTGAAGAATGTCTGCTGAATTGCTGTGCTCAGTAATTTTTTTATCATTCCATGCACAAGTAACCATACCTGCACAGTAGGCCAAAGAACAGGCAGATGTGTCGACAAACTTATAGACAAAGAAATTTCCAGGACAGGCCTTGACGTGGATCTGGTTGGACTGAAACCAACAACAGTCATGGTTCCACTTCCCGCAGACGCGGCTCCTGACGATTCCATCCGTCAGTTCTGGGTGGCGGTCTGGGAGCCAGAGCGGAGCGTGGGTCCCGCACATGCTCATCTCTACGCACCTCTCCGGCATCTGCACGCTGGCATTCCCCAGGAACAGGCGGTACCAGCCTTGCCAGTTGCCTGTTCTGTCACAGGACGCCCTGCCTGACATCCTGTGGTCAGTGGCTCGCCACGGATCATTCAACACCGAGTAGTGCCGGCAGGGGTCCAGGCATCGGCGGACGCCATTAACGAGGAGGCAGTCCTGTCCCGCGGGGCAGGTCACGCCGCCGCAGCCGAACGACACAGACCGCTGGTCCGAGCTCGGGTCGGAACCGGGGTCGGAACGCTGGTGGGAGTCCGGGTCGGAATCGGGTCGGGCGCTCGGGTCCGCACCGGGCTCCTGGAGTTTCCCCTCCCTGGGCATCACGCAGCCGAATGAGCCGGGCGTGTTCTCGCAGACCAGAGGGGAGGTGCAGGCCTCGGGGGAGGTGCACTCGTCCGTGTCCACGCAGCCTTGCTCCGAGGACCAGCGGTAGCCGGGGTGGCTGCAGCACGCGGCGGCGCCGTCGCAGGCCGTGCGGTTGTAGCAGGAAATGCCGTCTCCCACGAAGCCGGCCGCACAGCTGCACGTCGGGGTCACGTTTTGGGCCCCCTGAGAGCTCTGACACGCTGCGTCCGTGCTGCACGCCTCGCAGTCCGTCACCAGCAAAGCTGCAAACGCAATGACAGCCCTGAACATCACCTGTATCAAAGACTCACTTAGTAGTGGAAAAAAAGTGTTTTTAAACATTTTCGAAGCCTGGAAACCTCTAATGTTGATGTTCAAACGCTACAGTATATATGTTAGTTTGGGAGCGTTACAAAACACGACTATGAGATGGTACCAATCTCGGTCCATATAACTCGAACAGGAGCAGACAACTGGAATTCAAATGAGAGTAAATTGCTCAGATTGCTCAGCTTCATTTTTCCAAGGTTTGTCTATTTTCGAGGTGACTACAGAGCTGTTTTTCATCACCCTGTTCACAGCCCTCTAACAAAGAGCTGACTGACGACTCTATTTTCTTTGCATGCTAGCTGGAAGAATCTGATCATGTAAAGGCAGAGGTGAGATTCTGCATTACCATACCAGTGCTATCAGCCGTGATGGCCAATATCAAGAAGAACAGCAACGCAGCTCTTGAAGTCATCGTTCCAAGACCAGTGACTCAGCAAAACCTTCCAGAAAACAAAAACACAAAGGTAACTGAATGTAACTAAAATGTCCAAAGAATATATTGTAAATAATATTTTGTACATAGTCCCTGAAATTTACTGGAGCATAAGTAATTGGTCAGCTGGCTGCTCAGCTGTTTCTTGGCCAGCTGTGTGTCTTTTCACACAGAAGAAAACAAACAGAAATTCAGGAGTTGATGCTAGGTGTGGAATTTGGTTTTGGAGTCAGTTACTGTTGCTCTCAACTCAACAAAAAAAAGAAGTGTCGATTCTAGTAAAGCATCATGAGGCTGAAAAATAAGAATAAATTGATTAGAGACATACCCAAAATACTGGATGTGACAAAATCAACTGTTTAATACATTGTGAAGATGCAAAAACACACTGGTGCTCAGTATGCTCAGTAATAGCAAATAACTGGTAGACCATAGAAGGCCACTGTAATGGATGACCAACAGATACTTTCAATTGTTAAGAAGAACCACTTTTCAACTGTTGAACCCATCAAACCACCAAACCCACGCCACCCTCATTTGTGAAACACAGTGGAGGTAGTGTTATAACTTGTATAACATGTATAACTGGCTCATTTGTCTTCATTGTTGATGATGTGACTGCTGACGGCAGCAGAAGGATGCATTCTTGCGTGTAGAGAAATGATCTTATCCATTCAGATCCAATGAAATGCCTCAAAACTTAATGGACAGCACATCACCGGCAAAATTGCCCCAGAAACAAATGGGAACTGAAGATTTTAAGCTTATATGCATTGTTTCATTTGTAAAACAATTTGCTGGTGTACAGACCCAAAACAACAAGAACCGTGTCATCATCCCAATACTTTAGCATTTAATTATATGTACATATTAAAGTGCAGAAGTATTGGGGCAATGACACATTTCTTGTTGTTTTGGCTCTGTACACTATATATATATATATATATATATATATATATATATACATATATAAACAGCAATAATTTCTACTTACTGTGAAGTGATGCAATATTTATCTATTTTAGTTATCTATTCAATATCTATTTAGATTATTTCATTTCTGCAAGGATAAATGGGTTTCATTTCACTTTGTTTTTGTGTTCTGAATTCTAACTACTCTAATTTAACTTACACATTTTCCTATAACATATCACTAATCCCTTGATACAATTTGTAAAGAATATATGATGATTACCATTCACTTACCAATCGGTTGCACAAGGTGATCTGATGTGTGATTTAAAGCTTGGGTTTATATACCTCCTGCAGTCGATATAAAGGTTGAGGACATTTCTAGGAAGTAATCAGGAGATGCATCCATCATAAACATTCACTGAGCATGATGTTGGTCATATAGTTATTGATCAACATACCTCATAGTGTAATCTACAGATCCTTTTTTTATCCAACTGAAATTACACAAAAAAATCTAGGTTACTCAAATCCATAAAACAAATGTCTTACTGGAAAGTCTAATAAAAAATTAAACATTATAAAGAGGTTAGACGAGTGTTTGAACTCACAGCTTACATAACCAAAAGGAGCAGAGAAGTGACTTTTGGGAATGTACCTATTCTTCTGTCATTCTCCTCTGACCTCTGCCATCAACAAGGCATTTTCGCCCAGAGAACTGCCGCTCACTGGATATTTTGTCTTTTTCAGACCATTCTCTGTAAACCCTAGAGATGGTTGTGCGTGAAAATCCCAGTAGATCAGCAGTTTCTGAAATACTCAAACCAGCCGGTCTGGCACCAACAACCATGCCACGTTCAAAGTCACTTAAATCACCTTTCTTCCGCATTCTGATGGTTTGAACTTCAGCAGATCGTCTTGACAATGTCTACATGCTTAAATGCATTTAGTTGCTGCCACGTGATTGGCTGATTAGATATTTGCGTTAACGGGTGCAGTTTGCAGTTGAACAGGTGGACCTAATGAAGTGGCCGGGAAGTGTGTATATATATATATATATATATATGATTTATATTGGATTGCGCAGAAATCTCCTGGATTTAACTGAAATTAAGAATTGTTATTCAATCAAATGCTCTATAAACTGGATGGCTGTCAATGTTATAGTTCATATCTGATCACCCCAGCCGCAGACTGTTTGCCCTCCTTCCCTCAGGGACGCGCTACAGGAACCTCCTTTCTAAGACCAGCAGGTTTAGGACCAGCTTTCTCCCCTCAGCTGTCACCTTGCTGAACACTGCACCACGGTGACAGCCCCCCCACCCTGGATACCCCCCCTGGACCCCCCAGCCCCCCAGCCCCCCCCCCCACTCAATTTACTCCAATGGCTGAACCTTGCACTGCCGCACCTTGCTGATAATATATTTAATATATTTATACCTATCCACTGTCTAGACTGTTTATAACTGTCTATAATGTTTATACCGCATTGCATTCATATTTATCATATTGTATTCATATTTATTCACTGTCATACTGTATATACCTTATCTTTTCATTCCATATTCTATATTTATATTATACATATGTACATACACCTTACTGCACTTTACTGCTTCTTTTGCACTTTTGGTTAGATGCTAACTGCATTTTGTTGTCTCAGTATGTGTACGTGCAATGACAATAAAGTTGAATCTAATCTAATCTAATCTAATCTAATCTAATCTAATCTAATCTAATCTGAGTAGCACTATTGACAATAAGGCGTCACAGGATCATCCTATACATTCAGAATTTCTTAATCCATTTTGAGGAAGGGAACTTAGCCATTTTAAACAGTGTTCTGAAAACTAGAGACAAAAGAGCAAATTAAATTAAGTTAGACAATAGCTATTGCATGGAGAGCAGTGTGGTTTAATGACTGGGCTTGTAACTCAGTGGTAGTTGGTTGGACTGCCTTTGTATCTTTGAGCACGGTAGTTAAGATGAATTGCTTTAGTAATCCAGTTGTATAATTCAATTTTATGATAAGAGTGACTGCTAAAATAATGTAATGTCATGCGAGCCATACAAAGACCTGCCAACCTACACCCATTTTGTGTACCAACCACGCAATTCTTGGTCAAAATACGCATGTACGAAATGCCAACTGAAACTACGCAAAAAAAAAATAATTTTTTAAAATTTAATTACGGGAAACAATCAATCAATACAAAACAATACCGTACATTTATTCGGTATTTAAACTACATCCCTCGGATTGGACCAGATGCGACCTTGTGCTTGTGGTTCTGTAACCCCTCCCCGACCCACTCAACATCCACTGATACACAGCGGTACTTGATTATCAACCGAGGCGTAACGCTGCATTGCTGAGGTAAAATGAGAAGTGGGAGAGTGATAATCAAGCACAAAAATGTGACCGTAATGTTAACATATAAAACGTTAAAACATGCTCGGTAACTTTACGTGATGATGCATTTCAAGGGGTATATACTAACGAGATAAATTTGTGTATATAGTTAGCCGTAGTAGGAGCTCGCATACGATTTAGCCTCGTTACGAGACGGCTACGGTGTGAATAACTGATGGAATTATTTAGCTGCAGTAACTCAAACGCCACGGAGACCCCCTGGTGTAAATCGGAATCGCGCACACTCTGTTGGAGGAAAATATCAGGAGCAATGGCCGTACCTACGCCCCTCAAAACTTCCGCACCATGCATTTTGCACATTGTGCATTTATAATTTTGACATTAGCCACCAAGAAGCTTCATGTAATAATTTAGCTAAACCTAGTTACAAAGGCCTACATTCCTAGATAATTTTTCAATTGAATACTTTTTTTCATTAGCCCTATATGATGTGTGCCTATATAAGCTGATTCAATTATTTAATTATTAAATAAAAATGGAAATCATGAACATTTTTTTTACATTACAACATAAGTTTCTGTAAATACTTGAAAATGAAAACATGCTTACAATATACAAAATTAATTATTCCCATTTTTATTAAATAATTAAATGCAATTCACTTATGGTATAAGCACACATATCATATAATGCAATATTAATCATGAAAAAAAATGGTTTTAAGCAGGTGTACTCTTTGACTTGCAAGTATATCATAATATAGCCCAGTGCAGTGCAAGTGATATTTTAGAATCAGGTCAAATTATACAATTTTGCCTGATCACTTCTACATTCAAAACTAGAATTATGAAGAAAGGCGTGTGTGTGTGTGTGTGTCTTGCAGACTGTCGTGTGCAAAGCGAAGTGGTGTGAAAGCATGTGAACTAAGCATTACACTGACTATTGTGGTACTCAAAATATTTTCCCAAGGTGGTCAGGTTACATTTCCACCTGTTACGTCCCAAATCTCCCCCCCCGACAGAATAACAAGCACAACAAGAATGGGAACAACATAACATCCCTTGTGCCCATAACAAAACAAAGTGCAAAAGAAACTTCCCCCAACATACTATAAACAAATCATGTTATTATAAAGACACAAAAACTAAACTAGACTAACAAGTCTTCCACAGGTTTCCTACTGTGACATAAAACCCGACCAAAACGTCCACATATAAAGAAACTGAACATTCTCCATCCTAACACTGGCAAAATCCCAATCAGACATGAAGAATGCTCTATAAAGACACAATGCAACATGAGTAGTGTTCAATGTCCACCCCTGGACCAGAAACTTACAATCCATATCCTGAACTCGAACGAACATACCACCTGTGATATTAACAATAGAGATTAGATTAAAGGCAGGGGGAGGAAAAGAGATTTATCTACATTTCATAAAAATAAATTTCATCACATATTATTCAGAAACCCACCTTCAAACATTGATAAGGATTTTTTTAACAGGCTACAGCACAGTTTGATGGGAATGAAAATAAACAAACAAAGTCCATGCAAGTTAAAGGGGCACGCAATCTTTTCATATGCAATAAGTGACCAATTAGGTCCATACATACAATAAATGATGTGCAATATACAGCTGCAATAAACAATAGTATATAAAATGCATTCTATCCCAGTGCCCACACACATATCATTTAATAACTCTGCCAATCATTTATTTATATAATCCATGTGAGGAGTGTAAACAATGGTTCATAGATAGTATTAGAGCATTTGTTTTTTATGAAACATATCATTTATGTAAATAGTTTCTTTTTTTAAACTTACAAAGTGCAAGAGTGAAAAGATTATCACTGAAGACTAAATTTAAAAACTTAAGGCAGAATTACCATGCATAGTTTAATTTTGGTTTCACATATTCCTTTTTCAAACTGCATACAGTGACAAAATTTAATTATACCTGTAATTCTGACAGCTAGATTGACCACCTATCACGCATTGGGAAGATGCTCTTATTCTCCGCAGTTATTAGCCTTCAATGGCCACAGGCAGTGGCCACTTTTGTCTGACTATGCCATCCAGGTCAGAGGTCCAAACGCTTAAGTTTCACAAGGCAGGTTAGCACTAGTGTGTCAGCATTGCATAACTACGATGACCAGACACTGCATACAATAAAGGATGTTTATAGCAATATTGGATAAGACAGCAATGAACCATACAATAAAATGCTGTACATCTGGGTAAAGTATAACCTCATGAAAGTGAAATAAAAAAGCAGTGGATTTAAAAGTAAAGCCACACACACACTATCTGCTGTGGATAGAGCCAACAACATCTCCCCATAGCAAGACAAGAAATAGTTTTGAACGCAAGGTCTTACCTGTGACTTTTAGGTTACAAGACCAGCTGCTTACCCATTATACTACACTGCCGCCAAGCCAGTGTAGTATCTGTTGGCCATAAATCCTCTTTTCTTGAAATAACTAAAGGAGTCCCTCAAAGCTCCATCCTGAGTCCTGTGTTACTTTATTTACAATTTATATTAATAATTGTTCATATGTTTAATCCACTCAAATTGTAATTTTTTGGAAATAAATGTATCATTAGAAATGGCATCGTATTTCCTGGTACATTTAAAACATGTACAAATATGTTTAAAAAATCCACTTATATACTGATGACACAATTCTTTAATGCCATGCCCCCACCCTTGCCAAACCTTTTGAATGCTTCAGAATGCTTTTAATTATATTCAGTCATGCCACACTTTTTCATCTGCAGCCGGTCCTTAATGCAGGCAAAACTAACTGCCTAGTGTTTCTCATTCTCAGTCCATTGATGATTTGAAAATCACCACTCTTGATGGTATGCATTGAAACAGTATTTGGCTATAAATACCTTGGGATCAGGCTTGATGATAAGTTTAGTTTTGCATATAGATAAATGAATCACTTTTATTTCAGGAATAAATGTTTTTTTTAGTTATAAAATCGAGAGGAAACTCATTTTAGACACTTTTGTCCCCCATTTTATATTATGGAGACATACTTTACATGCATGCTTCCTTCTCTACATTACATGTCTTGGACACAATTTACAATAGCGACTTGTGCTTAATTTCTGGTGCGAAACTATTAGCCCATCATTGTCTGCTATATAAATGGTCTGGGTTAACGTCATTACATCTGTGTAGATTGATCCACTGGTATATATTTATTTATAAAACAATAATTGGTCCATTTTCTTCATACTTCAACTGTCTGCTGAATAGACATACACATAGTTATCACCTCCGCTCTAGTGATGTGATACTCTTTAAAGTCCCTCGTCCCTCTACTGAATTTGTTGAAGAGTGCAAGTTGGGTATCAGATATTTTGCACCTTACAAGTTTAAAGTTTAAGTTCTTAAACTTGACAAACTACTTTTAATTGCTGTATTTAAACAGACAATTCAAGACTCAGTGACTGAAATATGCTCCTGCTTTTAACCTCTGTTCTGCTTTTTACTTCCTGCTACACTGCTGTCTCACTCTCCATCTGCTGTTTGGAACTCATTTGTCTGCTGTCTTGGGTAACTTTGTGTTTTATGGCAGGTCTTCCTGCATGTGAAACATCGCTGAATTCTGAAAGCAATCAAATTTTTCACGTTTATTTCTGGTAATATCATGAATGTTTGGAATGTTGTATGACAGTATAACATGGTCCAAAATGTTGCTGGTTTCTCATAACCCAAATCTGTCGTTTTCCAGAAATGAAGCTGCTTAGTTTCAAAAATCAAAAAAGAATGTTCCTAAACTGGTTATGATAATTTTTCAAATAAGCATGTTTACATGTACCAGGAAATACAATGGCATTTAAAATAATTTATTTATTTCCAAAAATTACATTCAAAAATATTTCACACCCCGTTTTCAGTTTTTTTGCCCATTCTACTTTTGCAAGGCTAACGCTACCGAGTTGTGATACCTGTGAAAATCTGGGGGGATATTTGAAAATGCCTCCAGAGAGAATCTTTCAAGGTACCACAGATCGCTCAGCCTGTGCATATCGACTGACCTCTAATTTAAACCACAAATGTTTGATTGGGTTAAATGCATATAGCTTCGCTGTCCATTAAATACATCAAAACCTCTTGCTCCCCCTGAAACGTGGTACCAGACTGCTTAGCAACATCGTTGTTTTGAATTTGAGGGTTGTGTCACCAGAGTGTGTTGTCGGTGTGACCTGCTACAAGGCCTTTGCTTTACGACACCTAACTGTGCTTCACTAGAGAACTAGCCACTATGCCACATGCTAAACATATGGATTAAGGAGAGAAGTGCACTTTGAGATGACTCACATAGATGACATCTAAACTCCACTTCCAGACCGTGCGCCTGTTTGATACATAGCACGTGCATTTATGGGGCAGAAAACCTCATTCTACCTGTGTCTGAAACAAGTCACAAAAGGCTCAATACGTCAGGCCTAGGTTTCTGTGTTTAGCTTGAAAATAGACATAGACATTGATATAATATGATTTCAATATGTACACATTTGGGGTGGATGGAGATGACACTATTTGTATTTGAACCTGTATTTGTTCAACCAACAAAATTATTTGCATTTGTATTTGTATTTGGATAGAAACCGGAAGTGGGCGTAACACAGAAGCTGTATTAAATGCCAAGATTTTTACCATGATGATCAATGGCACTGCTATGGTTGAGAAATGAAAGCATTAAAGTGATGGTTCTACAATGACGTCAACAATAATTGAGTTTAACAACTGGTGGGGGGGAGGGTTATTACCAAAGGGGGGCCAGATTGAAAAAGTATGGGATAGGTAATTTAATGAATATAAAGGTGTCACAATTCTTCTTAATGAAAACTGATATGTTGTAGGCTTCATTACACAGCAGCTGGTATCATGGCAAGCATTTCAAGCGTTGGAGTAATTTCAATTGTAAAGTCCCCAAAGCCTGGTGGTGTCGCTGTGGCCTATCTAGTGATAGGAATGGTACCGTGTTCTGCAGGTGGAATGTGTGTGTGTGTGTGTGTGTATGAGAACTTGATGCGACTTGGCAATGCTCAAAGAGATGAAAAGATCTGACATGGCAATAGGGAAATTTGACAGAACACATTTCGTTTTGCAATGGTATGCATGCACGTCGTAGTATAAGGAGTTTCGTACTTTAATGCATTTAAAATAAGTCACACAGCACATTTAAAATAAATAACACAGCAAACCAGACTGCACATTTCCAGAACCACAACCTCCTGCATAAATTGAGAAGGCCATTCAAATGGAGGTCCAGCTCAGCGGGTCTTAAAAAACGTTACTTAGCACATGGTCTGATTGTCAAAAAATCCCCAGTTGAAAGGGTAAAAACGTTACGTAATCTATCATTCATATGCTGATAATGGGTACCCACTACACCCCTCAGTTGGTCTGGAGCCAAAATCTGATTATAGCCCTGAATAGCTGTAGCCACTATTTAGGGGCACTAGCTAGAGGTAAGAGATTTCTGCATTGAGGTTGTGTTAAACCCCGCCTGGCGTGTCAGGCTGAGCAGAACTAACCACTAGCTGAAATGGGCATCAATAACCTATTAATGTTCATACCATTATTAAACGCACATCTAGTCCCCTCCCATCATGGAAGAGGATTAGTGATGATCTATCTGTTTATAGAGGGGAGATGAAGCCAATTCTGTTAACTTTGCAGTGTGTAGAAGAAATAAGGCATTAGAGATAATAATTGTATACTCATATTTAGGTTCATCTCGGATCATAATTAAAATATCAGAGATTTTATTTTGAATTCAAATGACGGGATTGAGGGTTCGCTTTCTATAGGTACCTGCGCATGCAAGAGTGTGTAAAAGATACGTGTGTAAAAGCATCAGTAAATAAGAAATTGTGTATATAAATGTGACCCATACCAAAAAGAGTTTAAAAATGTGATTCAACAGGAAAAATCGTAAAAGCAGTGGGTGGAAGATAGAACAGGGCACTATTTATACAACATTCAAAGAAAAATTGGGCACATGAGATGCATAAGGAGGAAGAGAAGCGAAAAAACAATAATATCAAGACTAAGATCTGGACATACTGGGTGTAAGGGTACCTTATTTATAATGAAAAAAACACAGAGAAATGCTATTTTTGCGATCCGGCAGAAACAATAGATCGTGCAATAGCTACTCCACTGCCCTAGATATTCTGTAGAATGGAAAGATTTGATATCAAGGTTAAGAGAGAAACAATAATTTAAAGAGAAGATCAGGAGATTTGTGTTTTCATTTTTACCTCAGTATCGTCAAAGAACTAAGTTAATTAATGGAATATGAGTTTTTTGTAAATACATTTAGATTTAGTATTCTAATAATCCCTGCCCATACTCCATTCCAGTCGGTGGCGGTAATGCAGCTTTTTGTTGTTTACTAAAACACCATAAAAGGGCAAGATGAAGAAGAAGTTCAGTTCACTGTGTTGTTATAAATATTTTAGGATTTTATGGCGAGCCAGATCGAAGTAGTGGATACCCATTGTTAATTAGCATATGAACGGTGGGTTTCGTAACACTGACAAATTTAATCGCGGACTGTTTGACAATCTGGTGCGCAAACACACCAGCCGGTCAGCAGTCCGTGCTCTGCCACAGGTCTTTCGGTCATTCACCCGAGAACCTACTGTAGATTGCAATAGGGTTCTTGCCTGCAGAGCCTACTCACAGCCGCAAAGATGGACATCGGTGAAGTCAACTCGCTCTCCTGTGAGGAATTTGTAGAGATTTTTGGCAACGTGGTGGAGAAATGTCCCCTTGTTGCGGCCGCAGTGTGGTCGCGGAGACCGTTCAATTCCGTCAGCGACATCGAGGCCGCGATCGCCGACTTCATCGACAGCATGCCCAACTCAGGTAGGCCTACAGCAGGGAATGAAAAATTAATACACTTATGAAAAAATTAATACAGCTTAATACACTTATCATATCTGCTAATACAGTACAGGTGTGTTATTGTTTCTTAAATATAAAACGTTTTGAAAGTACAAAAAAGTTTTCTCAGGCACAGAAAGCACTGTCTGTACGCCATTAATTACAATATTGGTTATTTTCGCTCACACAAATTAAAGAAGCTCTTTTCCAAAGCAGTCGCTACCCAGTGTTTCCTAAATTATATAATGTAACCGGGCCCTGTGGTTTTTCATCTTACCATCTTGAATGGAGAGAATGTGCCATTCAAAGTTATGTGTCACGTGGAAGTGTGAAATTCAAATAATTCATAGTGGAAATAATCTGCAATTCAGCCTTCACACTTAAAAATGGTAAAAATGACTAGCCGACATTATATGTTTGAACAGACATATGTCTTTTCTCTTGTGAAAATGTTTGTTTGTTTATTTCTTGGTATAAATCTTAGTTTGTAAATGTGCATGTTATATGCTGCTAGAAAAAATTCCCTATGGGGGAAGTATTCCATCTATCTATTTATCAATCTATGTAACCTATCTATTATACAATCAGTTTCAAGTTGCAAATATACGAAAACTTGGCAACCAAGTACAGTTGAGGCCAAAATTTTACATACACCTAGACTAAAGTCATTCAAACTCAATTTTTCACAACTCCACGCATTTCATGTTACCATACATTTCCTGTGTTAAGTCAATTAGGGTATCTGTTTTATTTCCATAAGAGGTCATTACAAAATAATAGAAGACAGATTTATTTAAGCTTTTATGTACTATCAGATTTTCAGTGGGTCAAAAGTTTACATACATTTTAATTGCTTAACTTGAATCAGATGCTTGGGGTGGCCTTCCACAAGCTTCTCACAATACTTTACCAGAATTTTTGCCAATTCTGATATAATGAATTAAAGCTGAAATAAATTGGCAATTGATTGTTTTAAAATGACTTCTGATGTGAACAAAGTAGATGCCCTAATTGACTTGCCAATAGAAATGTATGGTAACATGAAATGTGCGGAGTTGTGAAAAACTATAGTATATACAGTATATAACATGTAGAGACAGCGACGCCGATAGAAACCTATGGGGAGCGCATCAGAACCAGGAAGTACAATTCTTTCGCTGAATAGACATGCTCAGTTGTGTCCTTGGTCACATGCCTATAACATGTTTACAACCAGGATAGAGCGGACATTGGCTAAAATAAATAATACATTCAAAATTCATATCTTTGTTTGTGTGGTAGAAGAAGAAAAAATTTTACCTCTGAAAAATAATACGTGATTTTTCTTTCTTCCTAATTTAATGCATGGAGTTAACATCAATATTTGAGTGGAAGTATTTTAGTTTTGCTGTCAAAAATGAATGGAGCTCAATGGGGAAACCTGCTTTTTGAGGGAAAATCATAGGTATCAGCAGAGGGTGACATTACATCTGGTGCTGAGGTTGAGAACCGAAAGCTGACCCTTTGGTAGGTACGGCTCTTAACCGGATAACGCCTGGCTACGTCCTAGATGGCTAGAAAACTTGCATGGTAAGGGGATGGGCATGTATTCTTAGAATTGCTGTTTGTAGATAGTTGATGCACTGTTTTTATGTATGTATGTATGTCTGTATGTATGTATGTATGTATGTATGCAACTTTGACCAAATTAATTTCCTACTTGGATAATAAAGTTAATCTTGACTTGTTACATTCTTATTACATTCTTATTACTTATAACATTTCTGTCTTAATAATAGAAATGTTAGGATATAGTAATATCTCTGATAAAATTTTCATAACCAATGAAAAAAGGAGATCATTTGTATTTGTGATGTGCATGCGGGTAATTTAGTCAGGAAGATAATGGTGCTGGGGTCTTTAGGTTGTATGGCAGGTAAAAAAGGCCTGGTTTTGGTGTTGTGCAGGAAAGACATGACTGAGTTATTAGTGATTGCATGCAGGCAAAGACATGATGCTGAGGTCTTTGTGAACTGCATGCAGGTAAAGACATGGTGCTGAGGTCTTTGACTTGCATGCAGGAAAAGACATAGTGCTGAGGTCTTTGACTTGCATGCAGGAAAAGACATAGTGCTGAGGTCTTTGTGACTTGCATGCAGGAAAAGAAGGGATCCTGAGGTGTCACCCAGACTTGGCGGGGCGGGACCTCCAGCGAGGGACGCTGACGCGCGAGTCGCAGGCGGAGCAGAGCCAGGTCGGCCTGACACAGCTGGACCCGGCCGAGGCGGCGCACATCAACGCGCTCAACGCGCAGTACAAGCTGCGCTTCGGCTTCCCCTTCGTCATCTGCGCCCGCGCCAACGACAGACCCGCCATTCTGCGGCAGCTCAGCCAGCGCCTCGGCAACCAGCCCGCCCGCGAGCTCCCGCTCGCCGTCGAGGAGGTGAAGAAGATCTGTCACCTGCGCCTGCAGAACCTGCTGTGCCCCGTCTTGCCTGGGCCTGCCCAGCTCGGTTCCACCCCTCCCAAACTGTAACGCAGCTGTCTGACCCGTCTCTGCCTGAGGCAGCATCTGCGGCGAGGCCTTCTGATCTTGGGGAAACTCTTGGGTCGGTTTGTCTAAAGTCGACTGTTACATCAGAAGTGGTCGGAAGTTTTACGTAACGTCGTTGTGATCATCACCGCCGTCAGGAGTCTCATTCCTGCCTTATTATTTAGGAGTCCACCCAATCTGAATACACTGTGTCTTTAATTTACTTGAATATCTTCAATTACAAATACGAATTTTAAAAAAACATAATGGTAGTGTATTTGTTGCCCTTTTGTCAGCATCAGTGTTAGTGTAAATTCCTCCCTGATGCACACAGTACATAAAGAAACCTGAATACTTTAGGCCCAGCCTGTAAGAAGCTGTGACCTTTAGTTACCATTAGTGACTTTAAACTTCATCTGATCTATTCTCATATATCAGCTGAAAAGCCTGATCCTCTGAAGCAAGACCATTTTAAGCAAAAGCAGTCAGCCTGCATCCTTTTTCCAGCTTCTCAACAGGACCACAAGGACAGCATGAGATCTCATTGCAAGATTTTTTATTAAGAGCGCAGACTAGGAGTGCTGTTGATTTACTGATTGATTGATTGATAAATATGTTTGATCACAACATCATGAACAACGGCACACACGGAGTAAGTATTTTAATTAAATATGTGTATGTTGAAATTTAAAAAGAAAGGTCGCACACTCTTCCCTCCGATGCAGTTTTTAAAAAATTACCAATGCTTTGGCAGCAGCCCGTCTTCATCAGGGGTTTAGCGCAACAAATATCTCACACATGCATACAGATTACTGCCATTGAATTCACCTGTGAGACAAGATCATGTGATCTACTCGCAAAATGTTACTATGGACAGAATTTATTTGAGTGAATTGACACCAAATGTTGAATGGGTAATCAAATGTCATGAATTTATCCTGCCAAGTGTCTGAATTGATCTGAAGAAAGGATTGATGCCAGCCCAGAGGTGAATGGTAATTAAATTATCGATCTTAAAAGAGAGTCAGCTCATTTTTTAAATGCACCAGCCACGGAGGCCAACTGCGAAGACTTCAACAAAATTGGACGTTTGAGGCCCCTCTGCTCATTGGGGCCCGTTTCATTTGAAGCTCTTGTACCTGCCACGCCATGCTTTTGCTTCATTCACAATTCAAATCCATTCCAGAGGTTGGGAAAAGCTGAAGTTGAAATGCAGTCTCCACAGTGGCTGAATTAATATTTATGGGAGAGTTTGAGGAAGAATAAACGCTATTAGACATACCGTATAAAAAATAAGAGTACAAAGAGTAATAAGGCTGAATATTGTAATATGCGTGCTAAGGTTAAAAAAAGAGTTAAAGATAGCTAAGAGGCTCTTTGAAAGGCAAGTTGCCCGAGATGCAGAAAGTAATCCTAAACAGATCTTTCAATATTGCAGCAAGGAGTGGAAAAATAAGGAGTAAGTGCAGTGCAAATAAAGAAGAAGCTTTACTTTTTAAGAATAAGGATATTACTGATGCCTTAAATAGTTAGTTTATTGAGAGTTTTACCAAAGAGGAGGTTATTGATGGGCTGGAACAATAGGCCTGAGAATATCTTCTCAGATACTGAGATAGGGGATAGAGAAGTACCAAATAAAGTGCACAAACCAAAGACAAGTAGAACCTTTGGCCCTGATGGCATATACCCAAGGGTACTCAAAATTTTGAATATTACCTATGGAATTGCACAGGATGGCATTCTTTGGCCACTTCTCTTCTCATTGTACATGCTTCCACTTGGTAATAGCATCTGTCAACATTGCGCTCATTTTCATTTCTATGCAGATGACATGTAACTGCATATACTGTATTTGTGGACCCAAATGACCCCAATGCTCTCAGTGCATCGACTACCTGCTTGCCTGCCAACAATGAGAGGATGGCAAATCATTTCCTGAAATTTAATGAGAATAAGCCTGAAATACTTTCAGTTGGCCCCAAATCAAAAAGAGATTGAAAATTCTGGCTCCACCCAGTGAGAAGGGAAATTCAAAATAATATCTCTTCCTTATCCCATTTACTTCTCCGTGACAGAAATGAGCTCCATTCAACACCAGCGGTGTTGACTATTTTCTCATACTTCTCAAATTCTGCTGCAGAGAAATGACCCTTCACCTCTCACACAGAGATAACAATGTAAGCTCTTACAACGTTCTCCATTTACTCTCATTTCAGAGCTTTCTATTTGCCTGAAATGAATGAGATAACCACAAGATCCAAGAAAATAACCCCTGAGAAATAATGAGAACTGCGTTTTTCTTATGGTTCTTCTTTGTTCACTGTTCACTGTTTGAAGCAGCTGATTTTTCCTCTGAGTATGGACAAAATCAGTAGTTAGAAATCTGGAAGCCATTTTAGATTCGGACCAAAGTTTTAAACCTCACATGAGCACACTGACCAATACTGCTTTCTTTTAGTTTAAGAAGTATTGCTAAACTTATTCAGAATGCTGCAGCCATAATTGTACTTTTTAATATTTTTTATATTATTTCTATCCTGTCTGTATTACTTTGGCTCACTGTGTCTGTTAGAACTAATTTTAAAGTTGTTTTTCTATAAAGAACTAATGGGCTTCACACCTACTTACACACTATTAAAATCAACAGCCTTTTTTAGTCATTGCGGCATTTGGTCCGCCGGAGAGGCGGATTGGTATCGGCTGCGCCGGCTGGTGGAGAGAGCACACACACCTGGGTTGCATTAGTTAATCAGCCCAGGTGCTTAAAGGTGTGCTGCTCTCCACAGTTTGGGGGCGAGACCGGGAGCTAACACCAAGAGCAAGTTTCTTTATTTGAGTTGCGTTTAATTTCAGTTTTGTTTCTTTTAATAAGGCGGGGAGCAGTGAACCCCCACTGAAGACCAGTGGAGCTGGTCTGCTGGATAGCAGTCCAGCTACAGAGCAGGGAACTGAAATAGTTATATTTTTTTATTTTATTTTTCTTTTTTCTTTTAGTTTATCATTTTATTTTCTTTTGTCTTTGTTATTTTAGCTCTTGTTGTTTTAGTTTATTGTTTTTGCCCGGAACCTGTGAGGGTCAAGGGTGAAGGTGTCCGTTCATTTTATTTCATGTTTGTGTGGATGCGCTCTCTCTCTCTCTCTCTCTCTCCATGTGACACGCAACGGTGTTCCCCGTCACTGCCGCATCTCCCTCCCAGGAGTTTCACACTGGCATGTGATAGTCATGTTCACTTGTTTATTCTCCTCACCTTAATGTATCATGATCATTCTTGAAATTACCGGTCGCTGCCAGGATCCGATTCAAAGCCCTGACCCTTGCCTACACTGCCGCCAACAGGACAGCCCCCATCTACTTGCAGGACATGACTCAATTCTATGTGCCTGCTCGACCACTCCGCTCTGCAGCAGCAGGGCGTCTTGTAACCCCTCCCACCCGCCCAAAGGGATCACAGAGCTTCTCCACCCTAGCTCCCCAGTGGTGGAACGAACTCCCCGTCCCTCTCCGAACCTCCCCCTCACTATCCATCTTCCGCCGTGGCCTGAAGACTCATCTCTTCAGACTATACCTAGAATAACCACCACCATGCTGTGTATATATATATATTTAAAAAAAAAAATAAAAAAAACCTTTTTCCTTGTCACTTGTTACATGTTGCCCCATCCCTGCACTTCTTGGTAAATTGTATTTGTCCTAATACTCTAGCTTAATCTTCTGCCTAGTTTGGCTTTGCAGATGTTAGACCAGGATAGTGTTCATTGTTCTCAGCTAGAAATAGCTGTACAAAATAAGTAATTGTACCTTACTGAACCCGTGTTCAGCAGTTGTCTACGATCATGAAAATGCACTTGTACGTCGCTTTGGATAAAAGCGTCTGCCAAATGAATGTAATGTAATATGTAACTCAGGTTTTTAAGTTTTCAAAATGTGAACTCAAAATCATCATTCATTAACTTTACTATATGAGAACTGTCATAGTTGAGTCAATGTCCATTCAGCACAGTTTTGTTCATTATCTGATAAATCTATGCAGGGAAAAATAAAAATTGAATTGCACTTACTAACAGTTCAAGTGTTACAGTAGTACATTGTGCTGAGGAATAGCATGTAGAGTGTTTATTAGCACCATGGAGAGAGAGAGAGTTAGGTGGAAATGACACTCCTTGCAATGAACTCCATAATGTCACTCCTGTTGAAAGATGGTATTTTTGACAATGAAGTACCCAAACAAGAAGGACAGCTATATAATTCCTCCTTAACTGTTACAGTATATGATAACCAACAAGAGACCTTTATCTGATCCAATGCAAATTTTTTCACATGAGCAATGTTAAATCATGTTAAATCATTCTTTGTTCTAAATCAGCGAATCAAAGTTGAAACAAAAATGGTCCACTACTTTAGATTTACTTTATCAACTTAAAACAACATTTTAAACAATGAAAACTTTTCCAATTTGATTTTAAAAGTGGAACCAAAGTTTATTTTCAAGTGGAGTTTACTCATAATTTTAAGGCAAAAGTTTTCTTGTTTTCCTGATTCTATGCACCACAATTGTGGCAAATATTAAAGAAGCAGGCTTAGTTGGTGTTTGCTTCAAAAGCAAAGTTTATTCTGACTTTTAATTAAAATTTTGTCTGATGTGCTGTTCTTACAGTTTCATATTCCTTTTCTCCTTTAATTACATTGCATTTTATATACTGTATTTCCTTTTTTGCTTTTATTTATTCTATTTGTAAAAATGTATATTTTTTATATTTTTATCATTGTTTTTCTATTTAATTTATTCTTAACATTGCCTTTTATTACTGTTTTCCTTTAGTGCTATACTGCACAGTGCTTTGAGCCACATAGTGGTAGGAGTAGTAGCAGCAGCAGCAGTGCTACACCCCTGCTAATAGTAGCAGGGGTGTAGCATGAAATTATTGGCCCTGTGCATATGCAGGACCCCCTTAAAATTGTAGGCCAAAGCAACTTTATTGTCCAGGCCTTTTAAGGCCCTCCCCCGACCTTTTGGTCATGGGTCGTCAGTTCCACTACAATTTCACCATTTTTTGAGCAGCTAATTTTCTGTTCTGTATACTTTATACTTTATATAATGTAATTTTTTAAAATATTTTTGCTGCATATATGCTGCATAACTGTAATTATTATACTGTGTTCTGACTGCATGTTAGTGTAAATGAAATTTCCTCAAATGCCAAAAATTTGTTGAATTCCAAAAGCCATCCTGTTGTCGTTCTTTTTGTCACCTCATGACTGAAGCTAACCAGGAAGCAGACACGTGGAAAAACTGATATGAGGATGTGCAACTTGAACACCAGTTCGACGGCCTTCATAAATGAACATAAAGCTGAAAGTTTGGGCCATGGCATGTGAGCATAACTTGCACGCCACATTTTTCAGTTTCCATGGAACCCAGATCTGTTGTTTTCCAGAAATGCGGAAAACTGCCTGTGAGTCTAAAAAGAACGCTCTTATCCTGGTTACAATCAGATTTAAAAGCTGTTTACTTGTACAAGTAAACATGAAAAACATTCAAATTATTAATTTAATGTAAAAAATAAAGGTTTCACATATTGATACACCCGTTTCCAGTTATTTGTGCGCCCTGCTTTTGCAAGGATGGCACTACTGAATTGACTATCGAAGGTATGACTTTCTTTTCAGCTTCTGACTTCAGTGACCTCCTTCCAACAGCAAACCCACCACCGGTGTGCGTGGCCAAAAATCTCCATTTTGGATTCAAACAGCCACAGTATCCAGTTCCCATCAAAGTTACGATGCTACTTAGAAAACTCTGGACACTTATTTTTGACTGTCGTACACAGAGGATTTTTTTTTTGGAAACCTTACTAAACAACCTATTTGCATGGTGACGCATAATAATAAACATGGAATGTATATGTCAAATTTTCTAACTTGCTGGTGGCAATTCGCTTGTACGTTTCTGTGATACATTTCACAGTATGTTTGCTGTAATAGCGATTACAGTACTTACATGGGTATGTAATTGTATTCATTGAATCATACTGTGAAATTTATTAAAAGTCAAGCATCCAGACCTGTACCATTCTCTTGGTGTATACTACACATGCACTCTCCCACTTGTCGAGAATATGGTGAAGGATGACTCATCTGACCACATCACATTTTTTCACATCTCTGTAAACCAGTGCCCATGGTTTTTGTACCACTGAACTCTCAAATGTGCATTAATCTTTGTAATGAGGGGTTTATACACTGCAAGTCTACTGTAATATCCCTGTCTATATAGTTGTCGATGGACTGTTCTTGCTGACAAAGTCTGATCATGTCCTGAATTTACATTCTCAGTTACCTTAGGAAGAGTTGCTCTTCTGTTTTTCCTTACATATCGCACTAATGCACAAACTCCACGATCATTGAATGTACGCTTTCGACCACAATTTCCGATCCTATTTACTGATGTCTTTCCCATAGATCTAATGGCAGATGTCACTTTAGTCACTGTTCCTATTGAAACACTAGCCAGTTGAGCAGTCTTTGTGATGGAAGCACCTGCCATCTGTGTCCCAATAATGAACCCTCTTTAAAAGTCACTTAGACCTTTTTATTTTGCTATCTCGATCTGAAATCGAGGTCAACTGGGCCTGCTCAGCATTTTTATACATGCCAAAGAGCATGATAGGATGTTAATTGCTTCATTGTATCATGTAGTACACTTGTATGGAAACATCTGCTTTTGTTATGTTTCTTCACTTGTTTATTCAAGTTTTTCCTTTAATTTGTCATCTGTCTGTATATATATTTTGTGTGTGTGTTCAGCACACTGGGTTGCAAATTTTTATTTAATATGCTTTATAAATAAAGCCAGATTGATTTTGAAAACCATCTAGTTGTCATGCTTTTTCTCACCTCATGACCGAGGCTAACCAGGAAGCAGAAACCAGAAAAACTTGACATCTGGAAAAACTGATATGAGGATGTGCAACTTGAACACTCGCTCCACAGCCTTCATAATTTAACATTTACTCAATATTTGGAACATTATATTCTAGCATAACTTGTGTGCCAAATTTTGCAGTTTCCTTGGAACCCAGATCTGTTGTTTTCCAGAAATTAGGCTGATTTCTTGCAAATCTAGAGAGACTGCCCCTATCCTAGTTACAATTATATTTCAAAGCTGTTAACAAGTGTGATGGTATTTAAAATAAAATAAATAAGTTTTCAGTTATTTGCGCATCCAGCTATTGCAAGGATGACACAATCAAGTTAACTATACCCGCTTGTCGTGGGCAGGTCACAGGGGTGCTGGAGCCTATCCCACTGTAGATTGGGTGAGAGGCAGGAATACACCCTGGACAGGCCACCAATCTATCGCAAGGCACTCACACAATTCACTCACACACTCATACCTATGGGAAATTTAGAGTCTCCAATTACCCCAATTAGCCTACCTGCATGTCTTTGGACTGTGGGAGGAAACCGGAGTACCTGGAGGAAACCCACGCGGACACGGGAGAACAGGCTAACTCCACACAGAAAGCCCCCAAGCCGAGATTCAAACCCGGATTCGCCTCTTGCTGTGAGACGACAGTGCTACCCACTGCACCACCGTACCCTGAAAATATTGGGGGGGATATTTAACAAACAGATTCTTTCAGGATACTGGAGATCTTTCAGCCTGTTCATCTTGGTAAGCACAGGCTACATCTGTATGGTGTCCTCATGAGTTTACAAAATGGTGGGTTTAGGATTGTCCAATCTGGGCAGTTCCATACAGTTTTCCACTGCTCCCCATGATCATAGCACTGCCTCTGTTCTACATCAGACACAGCCTTCTCATCACTCCTCCAGGATTTACAGTTTTCTTGGCATTTTTGGGTTTGCTTCTTCACAGCAATAGCCAGGGCCTTCAGGAAGATATAAGATGTGTGGCAGTTGCTTTGTGATGGTTCCCACAAACTTCAACAAATGGTCTTGTTCTCACCTTCCTGTAGCTTGCAGTGCTCAACATTTCATATGGCGGAACTGTTGGAAATCAATCGAAAACCATCCTCTCAATGACAGAGGGCTTCTCCTCGTTGACCACAGCCACATTTCAATGCTCTGGAGAAGGACAAACATTCCTGGCCATGCAGGATCTTTTTTTCAGGTTTTTAAAAAATCATTTTCAAATAGTCCTTCCTGTACATGACCCCTTGAACTACATCTGAGACAGAAAATTCCAAAGAGGTGGAGCCATAGTTGAAATGCCAATGGTACCTCACTGAGGTATTGCAGCCAACTTCTGAGGAGCTATAAATCCATGTGTTCAGAGGAGACTGACATACCACCCTGAAGATTGACTGGTAAGTACATAATAATGATTGCTCATTTCTTAAGTCCAAATAATTGCAAAAGCATAACTTCAGTAAAAAAATAAACACATATATACCATTAATATGAAACCTTGATTTTCCCAGTACATTTTGCATAGTCACTGGAAACTCAAGAAGTCTGAAGAATGATGATCTCAGGAGCAGCACTGTTACTCCTATGGATATCTATATTCTCAACTAGTGATACAGGTAAAGCATAGAGTCTCTCTGCTTTCATTTGTGCTTCACTGCCCTGTATTACAGTACAACATGGTGTCTTACAGATGTGCATGTGTACTACAGTGTAAAACTGTCCAGGTATGATTTCTTCCAACTAACGCTGTTTATACAATCAGCGTCAATTTTTCTAGGCTCTATAAATGACAATAAATGGAGGTTTTATAGATTTTATTTGATTCACCTTGGTGTACATTACCAGAACCATAAATAATAGAAAATTGAGTAAAAAGAGGATAACAAATTATAATTTTAAAAAATCCATATCAAACGTCTCTTTTCATGACAGTATCTCAAGGATGTGTTTTCAAAGTAGTACGTTTTGGACCACTTGTTTAAAAAATCTACTAGTTATCAATAGCTCCTTGCTACTGCCCCACTGTTTTCTAGGGTTAAATGGATAGTTAAATGCCAGTGTGTTGTTGCAAAAGTGATGGGACATTAATAACGGCATAACTAATGAAGTACGGCGTTTATTTAAAATAGTGGGAGTGAGCAAGTTCGTGCACAGTGTGGTACATATTTACAGATGGTAAAACTGAGCAGGAAAGTTGTGGGAGTCTGAACCAGGGAAAAGAACCATCAGTGGTGTCAAATCAAAGAATGTAACATAACAAAACTTCAAACTAACTAATACAAGGTAAAGTCTAGTAAAAAAAGAACAAAAAATAAAAACCTTTAAAGGCATACTATGCAGGATTTTCACTTTCAGTTAGAAAATTTTTTTTTTAATAACCATGCTAAGGAATATCTATGATGCATTGGCAATCTCTGACTTTACGGATTCTTGTTGAATTTGTGCACCTATACCTGTATTTGTTATTCTAAAATGTGTTTGAGATGCTTCCAGACCTGGTGCTCTTTTCTGTGTGGGGAGTGGTGGGTGTGGCTATAAACCCTGTGGTTTGGGATCGGATTTCAGTGGAGTGTTTGTTGCTACAGCAAAGCAAAAAGACAAGCTGAGAGGACTCATTCATGAACTAGAGTTAACCTTGGAATTGCTTTTTCTTGGTGGCTTCAGCTGAAGTTCACCATTGGGGTGTAAGTAACATTACCACTAGATATCAAGCCTGCTGTATTAGGGTACTCAATGTGAGTGGGCTGAAGACAGAGGAGACTTCTTTGATTGTCAACACAGGACCACAGCAAGGCTAAATAATACTGCATTAATGACCTACCCAAACAAAAATGCAAGGGGTGGTATTCATTTCTAACCTGTTGTTTCCAACATGTGCAAATGTACACAGTATCTTGACTTACTTTGTTCTTTTCCCCAAACCGCAAAAGGTTTACAGCACACAACACAAACAATCCAATACCACTGTAAGGGAAAATTTGTCCTTATTTATTTTAGTTGTTGGTTAGACAGGGATCAGGGACCAAATACTCAAACTCTGCATCGTGGTGTCCAGCAGCATACCTGCACCTCGGAGCTCTAGTCCCCTTTAGCTAGAAACAGAGAAATTGGCAATGACCAGTCAGAAAGGCCAATGAGTTGTGGGAGTCAGGTATTGGACGGCGCTGGAACCAATGGTGGGACACTTGAGGCAGATGACAGAGAACAAGTGAAAAAGTGAAACGTGCCAAAACGGAACAAGCACCTATGCAAGGCGTAAATAAATCTAATTCATCTAGCCGGCAAGCTACATCCGTCCAAGCAACGGATGTTCTCATTTTCTTTATGCTGTTCAAAGATGTGTTTGCTTTCATCTTTATGCAATGGGCTGAAATATATAGCTAGCTAGTCAGATTAGGTAGCTCACTAAAGCCTGCAAACTCTACAGCTTGCAAATATACAGATTGCCCCAAATTTCAAAATCAGAAGTTTTTCTGTGCAAAGAAAATATAAATCTTTAGATCCCACATCATATTTTCAGTGGGGTGCTTGCATTTGTGAATTTTTTAATGAGTAAAAGAAAATGTTTTTCATATAGCCGGTGCCCAGATCAGACTGGTGAATGGAGGACATCTGTGCTCTGGCAGGGTCGAGGTCTACCATGATGGCCAGTGGGGAACAGTGTGTGATGACATCTGGAACATAAACAACGCTGAGGTGGTGTGTAGACAGGTGGGCTGTGGCAGAGCTCTGGCTGCTCAAAGCAGTGCCCACTTTGGACAGGGCAGCGGGCCCATCTGGTTGGATGATGTGAGGTGCTCTGCAAATGAATCTGCCCTGACACAGTGCCAGCACCCTGGGTTTGGGTCACACAACTGTGGTCACCATGAAGATGCTGGTGTGGTTTGCTCAGGTAGGAAATCTTCTCTTATGTTTCTATAATTGCCTTATGCTAGCTAGCCACTTTCAGTACATCACCATTGCTTGGAAACTTTATAGCTTATAAATATACAGATTGCCCAAAATTTTGAATCAGTAGTTTTTCTGTACATAGAAAAAAAAATCTTTGTAATCTACATATTTTCAGTGGGTCAACATAAAGGGTGGTTGCACATAGAAAGCAACTGTTTAGTTAGCCAGTTGAACAAATCTTTTAGCCAATGAGCTTTTAGACCTGCAGTGTCTGTTAGCAGCCAACATTATCTTGAGAAATATGATCTTGTACTTAGTTGTTATCATCACCCAAGATTGTGAATATTTTAATGAGTTTTATTAAAAACGTGTTTCATATAGCTGGAGCCCAGATCAGACTGGTGAATGGAGGTGACCAATGCTCTGGCAGAGTGGAGATCTACCATGATGGCCAGTGGGGAACGGTGTGTGATGATGTCTGGAACATAAACAACGCTGAGGTGGTGTGTAGACAGGTGGGCTGTGGCAGAGCTCTGGCTGCTCAAAGCAGTGCCCACTTTGGACAGGGCAGCGGGCCCATCTGGTTGGATGATGTGAGGTGCTCTGGAAATGAATCTGCCCTGACACAGTGCCCACACCTTGGGTTTGGGTCACACAATTGTGGTCACCATGAAGATGCTGGTGTGGTTTGCTCAGGTAGGAAATCTTCTTTTATGTTCTCATAATTGCCTTAAGTAGACTGTTACAAAGATGAGCAACAGGTCATATCCATTCCAGTTTGGAAAAAAAAATCTCAAAGCATAGTGTGCATTTTAAGTCAATGTAACAGCATAAAATGATTTATTGAATTATTATTTCTTGGCTTACTTGATTGACACTAAGTGCCTGTCAACCCAACATATAAATATAATTGTGTGAAAAATAGCACATAACTTTTTTTATCAAATACTTTTATTTGGCAGATGCAGCTTGTTTTCATTCCAAAACAAAATCATTACTTTTAAATAAAACTTGATCTCAGCCTGTCAGCGTAAGATGGTTGCAGCCACGGTTTTCCTCTGACACACTGATTTGTAAACCGGTAAAAGTGCTTTAAAACCAATCCTGAAAGATACCAAGAATTAGTGCAAGGAGACCAAAACAAGAGTGATGTGTTCAGATTTCCTTGTTTTTGTTAAAATTCTGGTAGCAGCATTTTTTAGAAGTTGTAATCTACCAATCAGCTTCTTTGCTAGCTATAACAGCTCATCAAACGAATTATGGCATCAGGGCCAATTAAGCCCAGAACTTTCATGATTTTTGTTTTTAAATGTGTTTTGTATAGCTGGTGCCCAGATCAGACTGGTGAATGGAGGTGATCAGTGCTCTGGCAGAGTGGAGATCTACCATGAAGGCCAGTGGGGAACGGTGTGTGATGATGTCTGGAACATAAACAACGCTGAGGTGGTGTGTAGACAGGTGGGCTGTGGCAGAGCTCTGGCTGCTCAAAGCAGTGCCCAATTTGGACAGGGCAGCGGGCCCATCTGGTTGGATGATGTGAGGTGTTCAGGAAGTGAATCTGCCCTGACACAGTGCCAGCACCCTGGGTTTGGGTCACACAACTGTGGTCACAGTGAAGATGCTGGCGTGGTTTGCTCAGGTAGGAAATTTTCAGTTTGTTTTTTTAATTGCCTCAAATGTTACAGAACATTACAAAACTGTTACAAAGATGAACATGAAAACATATGCAGTGTTCAGTTTAAATGCAATTCACATGTCTGTGTTAATGTTCGTAATCATTATTAACTGTAAGCCAATTTTATTATCAATGTCGAGTGATATCTTTTGCGGGAGGCAGCCAATTCAGATATGTTTTCCTGAGTGTGGTTGAGACTGCCTTCCATCATGCAAAATACTGACTTTACACAGGAGGTGTGGCCAATTAGTATATATTCCAAATATGTAGTTTATACGTTTAACATTTAAATTTAACAATTATGTTGATGTTTAAAAGGTACATTTATATGTACATTTATGTTTAACATTTGCATTTAAATTTACATTCAATCTTTATTTTTATGTATAATATATCCTTTTTTAATCTCACATTAATGAAAAACGTTACTCTTGAAAAAGTGATTACAATGTTTTGCACTAATTTTTCTCTAAATGTTTAAAAGTAACATTTCAAAATTGTAGTACATTTTTTTCATTTTGCGATGGAAAATGAGGAATAATTGAGAAGGATTTCAGAGTGTGAGACTTTTTTCAAATGGCACCCAATAGTGTGAATATAGCAGGATTTGGTTCTTTAGTCTGCAAGCTTGTGCAAAGTTGATATCAATACTTTTCATTGGCAAAGGTGACATGGTCTAATCTAGCTAGACTTAACATGCGATGCTCATTTTATCTACAGAAGTTTTTAATATTCTGTACAGGATAACAGCACTACCATTGCTATTAACCAACCTAACTGAGTGCTAACATTATAGAGACAGCTAGCTAAATAGCTGTGGGGTGTTTGTGAGCTAACGTATGTAGTTTTTGGGTATGGAGCATTTGGAGATGAAACTGAACCTAACACAGGGTTGCACCTCATCCAGTGATTAAATCATAAAGCTACTAAAGGGGATTTAAGCCTCGTCATGTGACACATTTGTTAATATCATGTTTGTTTTTAACCAATGAGATCAGAACGTTGTGTTTCTTGTTTCATATAGCAATCAGACTGGTGAAATCTACCATGATGATGAGTGGGGAACAGTGTGTTTTAGTTAGTTTTATAGCCTGCTCTTATTTATAGCCTGCTCTTATTTACAGAATAAATTATCTTTTCCAAGAGTCATAACTGTACATGTTTCTGAAAGAAAGTAACAGAAGCTCAAACACAGTGGTTTTTTCACAGTGGATGTTTTTTCTCACCAAAAAGATTATTCTTTTTTGAAAGGATACCAGATGCTTGTGGCCACAGCCACAATGCTGGACAAATAAAGGTTCTAATTTGATGACAATATCACCAGAAATTCAGCATTATTTTTTCCAAAAAGGCTATTTGGAGACTTGAAAAGGACACTTGGTGTAAAATGTTAGTGGTGTAAAATGTTATATATTGTATACCATATGCTAGTGGAAGAAGTGTTGCTGAAATTAGCTTGCTTTCACCTGCCTGTCACCCTCACCCTCCGTCCTCTCATTCCCTCTACCCCCTCCCTCTCCACTTCCCTCTCCTTGCTCTCCCCTTGTCACCTCCGGCAGCAGCAGGTCTAGAAGACTGTAGAAAATAACTACATAAGCTGTCTAGCTTACCAATCCATTGATTGAGGTCCACTGATTGAAATTTTCGTCAAAATTACCCCATGCCCATCAACATGTCAAACATGTCCTGCAATTTCACGTCATTTCACATGCCACATTTATTGCTTAAAATCTAACCTTCTTCTTAATTATAAGCATACTGAATAACAATAAATGTATTTTGAGAATGTGTTTAGGTGCTCACCAATATAAAACAGGATCAAGTCTTTCATTGAACATGCATCCTCTGCTGTGAAGTCAAAGCTCAGACGATTTCTTCCAAGGCTTCCGAATTTAAAGCTTTCTGTTTAGACTCAGACATTGCAAAATAAATGTCAATACATTTTTGTGAAAGAACAATCTTTTTTATGCAAAAAACCCTCAAGAACCTTTCTTGCCAGGGCATAATGTTTTCAGCATTCGTACTGAAAAAGTTATGGTTTGTTTATGCAGGAGAAACAATATGTCTCCTTTCGTGCAAGCCTAACAAACCATATACTGTTATACACTTATAGAATCTCACTGGTTAAAATGCTTCTCAGTTGTGATTATAATAGCTCACCACTGGCTGGCTGTATAGTTGGCAGAACTTATACTGTCCAGGTCGAGTCATTGCTGGCACACTGTGGGTCCCATTGGCTATACCGAGGGACTGTTTAGCCAGTACTTGTCAGAAAAGCTTGTAGGTGGGCTCATCTTGTTTAAGAGAGTCTATACAAACCAGAAATATTAACATTCTAATGTACACAATACTTTTGGTGTGTATGTCATGACGAAACGGATAACAATGACATTTCCTCAGGAGAATTGCAAACAGTGTGAACAATGGACAGTCTTTCGATGTTTCTCTAAGTTTGCACGTTTTAGGACAAAAAATGACAGTGGATTTTGTTCACTGGATCCTTTCTGTGATAAAGACACCGACTTAACCGAAATTCATGTTGTCATTTCAAAAATGCATAGAAGCTGCACCCTCCCAAGCTTGTTTTTCCAACCCACATTACAAAATAAGGATCCATTGTTGTTAAAACATTGGCATCATAAAATAGCATATACAGATATAATTGTGAGTTTTAACACTTTCAAGTTGTATAATGTGTGACCAGATTGATTAATAATTTCACTGTAAAAAATAAAAAACTGAATGGGCAGGTAAGCATTAAGAAAAAAGAACTAAGGTTCTAAAATAACTATAACCGATAATGAAAAAGTAGATCTCTTGATTGTGACAGCAAGCATCTCAGGGTTGTGTGGTCTTGCTATTTATGAGTGAAAAGATAGCTATTTCATAAAATCAAGCAATGTTATAGACCAAAAAACTAAAGAAATAGTGGGAAGAGAATGCAAGCTAGCTGGCAAGCTATATCTAAGCAAAAGATGTTAAAATTTTCTTTATGATGTTGCCACGAACTTCAAGGCGTCAAGGCCTTGACACTGATTTTTAACTACTACATTATTGCTTTGTGTTCTGTTGTAGGGAGTAGTTCCATAAATGCAAGTTTGGTGAATACAACACAAGCCCTAATACCTGGTATCAACGTCAGTTCAGAAGCATCAAGCTCAACAAGTTCCAACGGCAGTATTACAACATCATTTCCCGGATCCAACCTTACCAGTGCTGCCAACAATGTCGCATTTCCAGTGACCTCTTTAACCAGTAAGTCTGTATTATGTCTTTAGTAAATTGAATCCCAAGCTGGCCACTCTGTTCCACCGAAAAAGAAAGAAATAAAGATGTCCAAATTGTAAATATGTTTGTAAAATTGTTTAAAGTTGCGTGAAACAATATTGGAAACTTTGGGTAGCATTGCTTTGGTATACAGCTTGTTTAATGTGCGCAAGCTAAAATAGCCAGTATTGTTTCTTGTAACTGGGTATAATTTGGACATCAATACTTTTAAAGGTAGGCCTAGATTTTGCCAGTTTGAATTAATGACTTATAAACAGTGCTTTGTATGTGTGAGTAACTTGTAATGTTTGTATGTTGAAAACTTGTTTTTCATCAGATACACATATATAGCCACAAACACTACATTTTCTGTATTTAAGTAGTTCAGAAAAAGTGGTAGCATGAACCAATTCCCCCTCTATCACACCAGTTCCATAATAAGAGAATTTCCGTACTTCCGTTGCCAAAATGTGCATGTAAATTTTTGATGACTTAGGCCATGAAGGGGTCTATATTGTGTATTATAGCATGGCTGGCATGCCGTTTATAATATCAGTGGGCACCTTTAACAAGAGATTGTACCATTGGCAATAGGTACGTTATTAAGAAAACACAGGTGATATAGTGGTCTATGGATGATTTCAAAACACACTAACAAAATTTATGGTGTGTCTTTTGAGCCGCAAACTGCACTGTTTCACCCATTTATCACTTATGTAAATGACAACATACAGATGAATATACCCTATGCAAAAGTGATGATACTTAACTAGACTCTTTCTAGGTTTTTGTCATCTTATAGAAGTGGAGTGACTGACAAGTTAGCAAGGTGTAGGCTAACATTAATATTACTAGTTTAGTTTGCGTAACTTGGTAGTCTATGTGAACGTGTAGCATAATGTTACTATTGTAAAATTCAAGAGAAGTTACATTAGTATGCTAAAATGAGTAACCAAGCATTTTAGCTAGCTAATGTTAATTAATAGTTAATATTATAGGTTATCTCCTAACTTTATTTTCTGTGTGTCTTTCAATAACCACACAAAAGATGAAGGTAGGCTCCATGTCCAGGGATCAGACACAGGCTAAAATGTTTCAAATAAGCTCACGTTAACTGTGTAGCAGTCAAAAATTTAGCTAGAAAGCGGCTCTATTCACTCTACCACAAATAGTTGATAGCAAATTAACTTGTGTCAATATTTCATTAATTAATGAATTAATTAATGATCACATGTATTGAGCATTTGAGTATTTTTATTTGGCTATAACATTAATGATATTACCCCCATTTTATAAAAGCAATAAGGTACAAATTGAGGCTGTGGTAAATTGTGAATATAGTTGCGACTAAATGGATTGCAGGCACTCCTCTTCACATTGTGCCTAACAACCCACATTATCCATGACTATGTCCACAATATAGCATGGCCTCTTGTGCCTTATTGCTTAATTATAAAACATATAGTTCTGGTCCTAGATGCTGATTGGTCAATACAGCGTTCCAGCCATGCTATGATACATAATACAGTAACAGCTATGAGGTTACACAATAATAAGACTATTTTGGTTACCCTGACCTATAAAACGCTATTCCAAAAGCAAAATTAGACATGTTATACATCGTTAGAAAGCTTATACTTTCACCTACTGAATAAATGAATTGTTAATCAAGCCAGACTGTACTGAAAATGGTGACACCACCGTGAACAACACGTGTGGTATTACGCACAGCTATTTTTGGAACCTCTGAACCTCTTTAGCAACCGAGTCGGACTCTGCTGCTGCCGCCATAAAAACTGTAGCGTTGACTGGAGCCGACCAATGACTGGAGCCAAAAACGACTAATGTTATGTAGCAATTACGTAGTGATATTGAAGAAAAACATTTGTTTACAATGAATTGAAGCGTTTTAGAAATCAAAAAGGTTAATTCATAAAAATAAAAAAAACGATGTGTCGGTTTAAAATATTTAAGTCGTCATCGATTATGTCGACTAATTGCGGCAGCCCTACAATACTGTAACGGCTATGAAGCGACACACCCGTTCGCGTTATCACAGTGCACCTTTAGGAAGAGACTGGCAAGTGGCATAATGTTATTGGCCCAACAACTTTGGATAAGCTACATTTAAGAGAACCCACAATAGAAAAATATGGTGCAAAAAAGCAGGCCAATAATATGAACAGTTTTAACATCGCTTTTAATAAGAAACAAGAAACAGAGTGCTGTACGCCACATTGTGGGATGGCAGGTGTGCTGTCCGGCAAGTTACAGCTTGGCGGGGCATGCCCCATACCTATACAGCACTGCAGCACTTTTCAGGGTTTCCTACAGAAATAACCCCAATGACCACAAACTCGCAACCCTTAAGAAATAGCCAATATTATTTATTCTACCTTGGCCTCATTTTCTACTGATTACCATCAGAAAGTGAATTTTTGGCGCGCAAACCTGCACCTCAATGGCACGTTCAGTGAATTCAATGAATTGTGTGACATTCGTAGGAAAGAAAACACAAAACTCATTGGTCTGTTCATATGATTGTTGTAGCCAGTGACCAGATCAGACTGGTGAATGGAGATGACCCATGCTCTGGCAGAGTGGAGATCTACCATTGTTATTTGTTGGCATACATGACTGACACCAAGCGGCTGTCAACCCAAGATTTAAATACAATTGTGTGAAAAAACTTTATCCTTCAGATCAGGCTTGTTTCATTAAAAATGAAAAAATTTCCCATTTTTTAAAAATAAACCTTGATCGCATCCTCTCAGTTTAACATGATTACAGGTAACATTTTGAAACATTTCATTATATCTCTCCCTTTTTTTGAAAAAAAAGGATGTAAAATAAACTCTTCTTTTTGAGGAAAAAGAATTTGCTGCCAGTGTGGGATCATAGATCCTTTTGTGACCCCAATTTGGAATGTACAATCTGCAACCGCAGCTTGTTCATAAGCGCAAAACCTACTACCGATTCGCAAGAATGTAGGCAACCATGGTTCTCATCCGAAACACGTGGTGTCGTCAGCTGCTTGTTTTCACACCGTCCACTACAGCCAAGCTCACAGAGAGTGCTGTCGAAAGAAGACATTTCAAACGCGACTTTGATATACAGTACTTGGGTATCCCAATCGAGCAGTGGGGTTCACTAGAGAGTGATGAACGTAGACTCCTAACGGAGTGAACCTTCTCGCCAATGCAATAGCTAATTACGCATCGTCCTACAGATCTATCGGCCACAGTTGGCACTGGATTCAACTCGAGGCTGTGATGCTCAACCATGCACCATGGATAATTAACTGAATAAGCCACCCAGCAACCCCAAAGAAAATATATAATAAAATTGATATAATCACCCACAAATGGGTATCTTTTCATGACAGTTTTTACAAATGCGTTTCATATAGCCGGTGCCCAGATCAGACTGGTGAATGGAGGAGATCAGTGCTCTGGCAGGGTCGAGGTCTACCATGATGGCCAGTGGGGAACGGTGTGTGATGACATCTGGAACATAAACAACGCTGAGGTGGTGTGTAGACAGGTGGGCTGTGGAAGAGCTCTGGCTGCTCAAAGCAGTGCCCATTTTGGAGAGGGCAGCGGGCCCATCTGGTTGGATGATGTGAGGTGCTCTGGAAACGAATCTGCCCTGACACAGTGCCCACACCCTGGGGTTGGCTCACACAACTGTGGTCACCATGAAGATGCTGGTGTGGTTTGCTCAGGTAGGAAATCTTCTCTTATGTTTCTATAATTGTTTTAAATTGACTCTCAAACATGAGCAAGAGAACATATCAGTCCTATTTGGAAAAAAAAACTGTAAGCATAGTGTGCATTTTAAATCAATGCATCGGCATAGAATTCTTTATTCAATATTTAATTGTTGGCTGACTTGACTGACACTGGAGGCCTGTCAACCAAAGATTGAAATAAAATTTTATGAAAAGGAGTACTTAACTGTTTATCAAATGCATTATCCAACAGATCCAGCTTGGGGGGCCAGGCAGTTAAACTTCGGAGGTAACAGGAAACATAACAGCCAGTTTATGTTTTACCCAACCATAAATTTATTTTTAAAAATAAATTACAAAGCTGAGATTCAGATATGAGTCATGAGTAGAAAAGAAAGATCAATCAATATGTTTTGTCTAGAATCCATAATTCATGCAACCATCAATTTATTTATTGTAAAGTAAACTAAAAAGCTGAAATTCTGATATGAGAAATAATTAAATAAGAACAGTCTGTCAGTATGTTTCTTTGAGATAGGATCAAAAAAGTATCTATCTATCGGGAAATTGCAGTGTTACAGCAGCTTACAAAAATATATGAGAAGATATTTACTAAAAATTAAAATAAAATGAAGAATAAAGAAAAGAGAAAACAACATATGGATGTCAGTGGAGAAAGGAGTGGGTGAATCAGTGGAATGCATGGCTTGAGAACTCGCATGTCCTTTTTATCCTTCAGAGTCGCCAGTCCAGGTGTTGCAAACCCGGGAGCTGGTGTGTGAGAGTAGCTTCATGCAGGCGGGGTTAGACAGAGCTCACCTGGAGGCTGTAGGTCTGGACCCGTCGAGCGCACACCTGGCCGACTTCCGCTGCACCGCGCACCAGGAGAACAACGGCATGTTGTGGTTTCGGGTGGAGCGCAGAGGGGGGAACTGTGGGACTCAGCTGAGGGTAAGGCCGTGCCCTCACCACCATTGGTGTGGAACAAATTCAACTCAACAAAGAATAAGTGCTACAAGCCTTTTCTCTGCAGTGGCAATATACTATATGCATATCTGTGCACAATATGCGCTTGCTTGGTTTTTGTGATAGTGGTTTTCTCAAATAGGTAAATACTCATTCTTTATTTTTGATCCTCTGTTTTGCATCATAATACATAGAGATTACATTTACTGAAAGACTTCATATTATTAAATAAAGCATTCAAAGGGCTATATTTTAACACTATTAACACATAGCCTAAAGCACAATACGCAAGTATATTTATGGTGTGACCAGAGCGTAGAATATAGTATGTAGAAACGCTAATAGAAACCTTAGACTACAGTATATATGTAGAGACAGCTCCTCTTCCTCTGATTGGCTGTAAGTACCATAATTCTGATTGGTGCATACACGTGTGGATTTTTTCCCATTACTACACGGGAAAATAATGCCAAAATGATTTGTATTTTTGTGTCCACAGCTTGAGATTTTTATTTCGCAATTTGTCATTTGAGATTTGTAAAACAGGATTTGTAGTTTTACAATGCGTAAAACAGGTGTGAATTGTGTTTTACGGTGCACAAAACAAGCGTGAGTTGTGAAACACGTGCAAATAATAAATCTTTGTCTGTGGTCGGAAAACAATATTTTACCTCGGAAAAATAATGTGATTTTTCTTCCGAATATAATGCACGTACAGTTAATATCAATATTTGAGTGGAAATATTTTATTTTTGCTGTCGAAAATGAATGGAGCCCAATGGGGAAACTTGCTTTTTTAAAAAAAATTATTTGCGAAAATCATAGATATCAACAGGGTGCATTACATACGGTGCTGACGTTGAAAATCGAAAGCTGGCCCCCTGCACCAGACCCACTTTTGCTAGTTCAAGCTCAGAGTAAGGCACAGGGTCCAAAAGGGCTGGATTTAGCCGCTTAATTCATTCATACGTGTCAATTTGCTGCATATGACATCTGAGGGGAATTTTTTGCAGATTTGTCGGCTAAGCATTTTTTTAATACTTGTGACTGCTTGACTTCTATGAATGCAGCCATTGCTGTATTTTTGAAAGCAACGTGATTTTGACAGTCTGCAATACGATGTTATGAATACGATGTCCTCAGACACGTCTTAATTGGATAACCATTGTCCCAAAATTCCCCATTGGCTAATTTTATTCATCATTACTGCAATTGTCTAATTTGTATTAACATCCATTATGAAATGTTGTATGTTTATTGTGTATTTTTTATATACACAAAACACAATGATAAACTTTCACATTGTAATCTTGATATTTTACGCATGTTTGTGCGTGACCCTGAGTGTTGCGCATCCGCCTACGTAGGCAGGTTACTGTCTTAATATTGCGTCCTTGAAATAACAAATAAACTGTGATATAACTTTAGACCAGGTGTTGGGTGGTCATAGTACGAACTTTCAGCTGCATCAAAACGGGAAAATAACAACGTCGGTCAGAAACTAGCGAAGACACTTGCGTTTGTGTTATTGACGTGTTGCACCAAATGCAAGATGAAAGCTTATTCCGAACATAATCTTTGTGAGAGATCAGCTGTTCAATCAATGAGATCCCTCAATTTACATACGCGCATGATTGTTTTACTCCAGTGTTTATTTTTGCCTTTTCTTTTTCCAACAGACAAACAGCACCCATGCCATTTATTCAAACAGTTTATTTGTTTACCCCGTTAACCCGGAAAACGGAAATTTGTCAGTCCCGGAGAGATTTCCATTCTCCTGCGTATATCCTCTGGATGCTGAGTCCAACCTGGATGTGGCCGTCAGACCCGATTTGTGAGTAATATTACTACTGCTACTGTTACTATTTTTGTTTGGAGGGGTGGTGTGGTTATGGCGCCATCTGCAGGCGAAGTTGGTCTGTAACCACGGCTGTCTGCAATTAGGTTTGATTGGTAATTGTTTATATGCTCTGCCTGCTGTGAGACCGGCGCGCTGGATTGAGAGATGCACGCGGGGTTGAAGTACTGTGTAATCCCCTTCCTTACCGTGTGTGTTTTATTTTTGTACCGGCGTACTTGTAAAAGGCGCACAATAAAACCCGTGTGCGTCCCAGAATTGAAAATTGTATGGTTTGTGGGGAGAAGGACTGCAAAACCTGTTACATACTACTATTACTAGCTGCTACTACGAGCTAATACTACTACGAGCTACTATTACTGCTAGTGCTACTATTACTGCTGCTGATACTACTACTGATACTACTACTTTTCCTATTACTGCTGGTACTAATACTGCCTCTGCTACTATTACCATTACGACTACTACGACTACTCTAAATAAATGCCATACTACATGAATTTCAACTAACAATCTCAATGTTTTATTTACACCACACAATATAATTACCCTAAAGTAGTCTATTAAGCTTCTGTTCTGTATGTGTGTGTGCTCTTGTTTTTTTCTGTGCTAAATCACAATCTTTGTTCTTTTCAGATGAACCCGTTTCATGAGCATCTTTTGGAAATGTGTCTAGTTGGGCTGGCCTGTGTTGTCAGTGGGAAATACATAATTTGCCTTATTTTATGGTATTGGTTAGGTCAGTGGAGGGAGCAGTGGTGCAGGCAGGCTCCAGGCCCAGGGCAGCCATGGCTCTCTACCGCAACGCTGACTACACAGACCCCTACTCCGCGGGCGCGGTCGTCCTGCCCCTTGGCTCCGCCCTCCATGTGGGCGTGTCTGCAGAGGAGGCAGCTTCAGACAGGTTTGCTGTCGTTCTGGAAAACTGCTACGCCACGCCCACTGCTGACTCGGATGGCCCCGTACGCTTCTTCCTGATTCAGAACAGGTCAGTACCTGGTCATCATCAACAGGGCTATCAGCAGGAGAGCTGGGGTGGGGTGATGGATAGTTGCCAGCAGCATCATCCAGAAATGTACGGTTTTGGTCGTTACCACCTCGCGGTGCCGTAGTCACGTCAGTCAGGAGTCTGGCGTCTTTCTGCGTCAGCTGCACAAGATCTGAAGGATGCTCAGAGATCTGAAGGATGCTCAGTCACAGTGTCTGTGCAGCTCAGCTGGTGGGACTGAGCAACAGTATAACAACAACATCATCAAAAACAGCAAAACAACAAAACATAAAATCAACGGGGTTCATAAGAGAGTGAGAAAAAATGTGTTTTAAGTTTACTTTTTAAAATATTAACAGAACTTGCATGTCAAATTGATGGGGGAAGAGCATTCCAAAGGTAGGGAGCACAGTATTGGAATGCTCTGCCCCCTGCTGATTTTTTTTTAAACCTAGGAACTGCTAAAAGTCATCTTGGGAGCGTAGGGTGCGTGCTGGTGTGTATGGTGTAATGAGATTGGTGAGGTACGACGGTGCCGATCCATGCAGTGCTTTATAAGTTAACAGTAGTTTGAAATCTATGAGTAGTTTGAAATCTGATCTAGTGTGAAGTGGTAGCCAGTGGAGTGAGGACAGGATGGGAGCTATGTGGCAATATTTTCTTGTTTTTGTAAGAATTATGGCTGCAGAATTTTGAACAAATTGGAGACAAGTAGAGACTTGAGTAGTAGCAATGGGATGAAGGACACACATTGGGGGGCGTGCGCACTGGTCTGCTCTATAGGACTGGGGGATAAAAGATAAATCAGCATGTGAAGTATGTTAGAATGAGGAAAGGTCTGTGTGTCTGTTTGTGTGAGTGTGTGTGTGTGTGTATATATATATCTGTGTGTGTGCGTGTGTGTGTATGTGCGTGAGTGTGTGCATGTGCGCTTTTTGTAAAATGTTGTTTTCCTGCCTCCGTGGCCGTCCTCCAGGTGCCCTAGCAACAGTCGCCTGGTGAAAGTGGAAGAAAGTGGACCCTCTCTCCCCGGCCGTTTCACTATCTTGGTGAACTTATTCTCTGGTGACTATGACACCATCTACCTGCACTGCAGCCTGAGCATGTGCGACCCCACACAGGCCAGCTGCTCCCAGGTGAGTTCTGTGTTCCCTACAGTGCTGGGGTCATCTTTCGCCAGCAGAATGCCCTCTGCCTAGGTTTGGCAAAAACCCAATTCTGACCAATACTGCAGACATTACATTATATTTATTTGGCAGACGCTTTTATTCAAAGCGACGTACAATAAGTGCATATGCATACCGAAAGTAATTGGAAGGACTACAAAACGATAAGGTACAATACTTATTATGTTACAGTTATCCATAGCCATGAATGCGTTAAGTCTCTTTCACACTAAGCATAGGCTAGGTCAGAAAGTTATTGTATGTCAAACTAGGAGGAATGACAACGAGCTACAATATCAAGATAACAATACAAGTGCAATATAAGTGTTGGATGGAGATACAAGTGTGATATTAAAGTGCTGCAGGAACAAATTATAAGGATTCAAGTCATAAGAACAATCCTAGGTTGGGAGTGCCCTGCATCTCTTCAGACTGCACAGTCGGAAGAGATGTGTCTTTAGACCACAGCGGAAGATGGGCAATGACCGAGTGGTTCGTAGAGGAATGGGGAGTTTATTCCACCACTGGGGAGCTCGGGTGGAGAAGCTCTGTGGTCGGGACAAGTTAGAACCATTCAGCCTGATAGCAGGGAGTGCGAGTCGCCCCACTGCAGCAGAGCGGAGTGGTCGTGCTGGCAAGTAGGGTTTACTCATGTCCTGTAGTTAGACGGGGCAAATTAAAAGACCAATTTTATACCATTAATATGTCCAATTTGATGCTGTGTTAAGTATTTCACCATGTTTTGGCACAATGAGAGAGACAGATGTAATTGTAATTACCTCATTGAGATTAATGTACACTGTTAGCAGCAGCTAACAATCTTTTATTCATTCAGTAATTCTCTTTTCACAGACATGCCGGTCCAGGGTGTCCCGTTCCATCTCCCTCGAGAATCGCATGACCATCGGACCCATCTCCTGTAAGCCTCAGCTCTGAATTACAGAGTTTAATTTTACCTGGAGACAAACCTGCACGTCTGGTGTGGATGTGGCTCCTGTTTGGGTATCTGAACTCTAAGGAGCTTTCACAGTGAAACACACAGGTAACACTCCATTTTTATCTTTCAGGGGAGAAGACAGCCAAGAGGATGACTTAGCATTCGCAGGTGAGCACAAACACTTTTTCACACAGTCGCTATAGAGCATAGAACAATGTTACAGTGGACAGTTATTGATATTAGTATGTCATGACCAGTCAGCTAATCACAGTAACATTCACCATGGGGCAGCCATGGAACAGTATATGTTTTACTGAATCAGAGAGGTACAATTTAATTCCTGGAGGGCAGGAGTGTATCCTGGGTTTTCGAAACACCATTATACACCGGCACTGGTTCCGTTCTTATATGCAGCTATATTTCATAACCTTATAAATATATCATCTCAAGGAATCAAATGGGCTGATTACATGAGAGTAGAAATTGGCATGAAATCCTGAAACAGGACGGCCCTCATTGTACCCCCCTCACCAGCAGCACACGCAGAGACAGTGTTGGGGGGGGGGGGGGGCAGTGTAGTATGATGGTTAAGGAATTGGCCTCTCGGCACCGAGGTTGAAGCTTTGAGTCAGAGTCGGCTGCTGGTGTAAATGCTCCGTGGGCTGGTTCCCCAGTCCAGGGCCACCCAAACAGAACCGGATCTGGTATCAATCCCAGGTGTGGCCCTGCCATTGTACCCCTGAGCAAAGTACTCGACCTGCATTACTTCAGTAAATATCCAGGATTGTATGTAAAAAGAGTGTAAGCTGTGTAAGTCGCACTCTGGATAAGAGCACCTGCTAAATGGCTAAAATGTTAAAATATGGGTATGGGTATTTACTCTTTCTCCTGCTGATAGTACTCTGCTCCTAAAATGTACTACGTATTCCACTGTGTCAGTGTGTCCTTTGATAAGGACCTCTGTTGTGTGACTAAGTAGTGTAACCATTTGCTGTGCAATTAACTTGTGGTAAAAGCGGCTTTACTAAATCACAGTGTTTAATTCATATAAAATTCACAGAAGGTCTCACAAATTGTTTAGCTTTTTCTTTCTTTTCAGGAGCTTAAAATGAACGAGTCTTCGTCCTGTTCCTGCGCCATCTTTGTTTCTGCCTGTTTTGATTGGTCACTTGGGTTTCAGTTATTGGATCTGATTGTTCCTTTCATATTTACTCTCTTTGTGCGGATTGGTCATTCATGTGTTTCATCACTGAAAAATTCTAATCCTACTTATAGAATATTATAAACACTGGGAGTCCCTCAAAGCCGCTAATAGATTTGGGTTCTCCAGCACATTTACTGTCATTCATGTCTTCTTTAAACCTGTTTTATGAGCAAATAAAAAATAAGAAAAAAAAAGTAAATTATTTATCATTGTCTACTTTACATCTAGAGTAGCCTGTCCTGACATCTCTGACAAAAGGTACCAAAAGCTATCAATAAGGCCAAGTGTGACACTACCAGGCCTACCATATCATTTGGTAAACTGGTGTACAACGCCCCCCTTTATTATTGAGACCCAAGAACAATGGACCTCATTCATAAAACCTTTCTTACATTATTCTTACATTTGTTCTTAAAAATGTTCCTACGAAAAACCAATATGGGATTCATGACATATGTGCAGAACTTCGTATTTGTGCATATCCCAGGTTTATGAGATGAAGAATGCTGATTGTTTGTAAATTTTATGCACAATCCTGTTTCTGTGATTAGCATAAGGAAACAGCCATGAACAAATACAGATAAAAAAAAATAAATTCCGAAATATTCTTGGAAACGTTCTTACACACAATTTACAATCAAATGTGATTGTACGTTTTGTGAATGAGGCCCAATGTCTATTTTTAAATATACATGATTTGATCAATGTAATATGTACACTAGAAGCATGTTTAAGTAAAAAACATACATAAGGTAATTAAATTGCAACAGACTACAGCTTTGTTATTATAAAGCTAAATATAAAATTTAGTAAAGATGCCCCTGGGGAAGAAGCCCCTGGTGGACATTTTGGCTCATGGGGCATTTTGAGTTATACATAAATGCCAAGTATGTGTGATTTTTTCAAACTTTAACTTTACTCTTACTTTAATCTCAACATAAATGTAACAACATATACAAAAATTTTTATTTTTTAAATAACTGATTGTAGTGTATCAATCATACTTATGGGCCTAAAAAGGAGTTCCATATTCAGATTTTAAAGACTTTTTAAGGCCCCTCCATCCACCCACAGACATGCACACAACCATATCCACATGGGCAGTGAGACTGCACTTTACCACAGGATGCTTACACAAGCAAAAATTTAAGAAAGAGTGCTAGCTTGAACGTTATAACAAAGTTAGCAGTTAGCTTTTCTAACTGATAATCGCATAAAAAACACGTTTTCAACATACAAAAATGCCAAGTTACTCACACATACAAGACATACTCTGTCTATAACTCATTCATTCAAACTGGCAAAATCTAGCCCTGCCATTAAAAGTATTGATATCAAAATGACGCCAAGTTACTGTACTACAAACAATATAGGCTATCTTGCCTCACCGAAATTAAATAATCTGTATTCCAAAGCAATGCTGCCCAATGTTTCCTCAATTGTTTCAAGTCACTTGGCCCTGTGTTTTTTAATCTTACCATTTTACAATGTCATTCAAACTTTGTGTCAAATATTTCTAATTGCCTCATGCAACACATTTAAATTCATGTACAAAACTGCTGGGGAATAACTAGAGGAAGCACATTCCTCCAGAAAACATATGTTCATACTTGCTTGTAAAATTATTTTTACTAAATGTACAAGTTCTTCTATATTTGCTACTTATAATAAATACTGCATGTAAAATACATATTGTACATACATATATAGAAAACTTCTTTATCCCCATGGGGACATTTTCCTTGCAGCATGTTACGTTCACATTTATGAACAGACAGGGCAAGGTAACATGAATGTAGAAACGTGTCATTTGCTGATAAGAATGTTTTATACAGTAGCCATGTGAAGAAATATAGTAAGTAGAAATGGCACAGTGGTCAACTGGTGTAAGTTTTTAAGAAAATCAATACATTTGCCGTCATGAAATGCATATAGGCGGCCGTGAGTGACTTTTGATGAAGCAAATACAAGCGTAAGAAAACATTAGTCTAAAACATGAAAATATCTACCTGAGGGTGAGGTGGGATTTGATCCTTCGACCTCTGGCTTTCCAGTGCGTAACTTTGGCAGTACGCCACCACGACATAACTACACAACATAACGACATGTGAAGTTGTTTATGAATTCTGTCTGTTGAAATGGGGTCAGAATGTACAGAATTTAATGTTTTTTAAGGGCTGAGTGTCTGTGGCTGTTGTGCTTATTTCTGTGGGGAACCCTGAAAAGTGCCAAACTCTCGGTGCTGTATAGGTATGGGGCATGCCCCCGCCAAGGCGTAACTTGGCGGGATGTCATACCTGCCATCCCTATGAAACAAACTTGTCAGTATTTTTTTTGTATTTTTTAAATTGCCACATCACTGATTTTTCTATTTTGAACATGAGTGAAGATTATTGATGTGTTTTTAAGAATAAACACCATAGCTGTAACTTCAGACATAAATTATTAACTTTGCTGATGCAAGATATTATCATAATGTTTTTAGTGCCTTCCTCTGTTAAACTGAATTCCGTTTTTTTGTTCGGTTATTTTTTGGAATTCTGAAAAGATCCCTGGATACATAGCTCACGATTTTGACATTATGATTTTAAGGTTTTGTTTAGAATCATCATGCATTAATAATATTTTTAACATTTTTTTTACCCTGCATACAAGTAATGAGGTTCAGGAATTCTGAAATGAATAACATAAACATCAATGTCCTAAATTTCGTACTTGAACTGAAGTATAAAACACTCTGGGGTTAGACTAAACTGGGTATATATATGACCATGTCACACATTAAATCCTGCATGTATTAAACCCACAGCTTAATAATAGTCTGTATGCTGCACCAGCCCTGCAGTTTAGAATTCATTCTAAATCTACATCTAGCGTGTTGTGACTCACACATGGATATCCCTGCACACACCCCAGCGATCAGCAGCACCATACAGATGGTGCCCAAGATATACAGATAGCAACATGCTGTCCCCTGACCTGGGCAAGGAATACAAAATGGGAAAAACAGTCACAGAAAATAAATTCCTTTTTCAGACAAAATGATGTGCAAATCATTTCCAAGTATGCAGAACACCCATCTATTTTTACTGCACTGGTATTTCCCACTTCCCACATGCAAAAGTTTCCAGTTCCCTTTGTGTCCAAACTTATTGCGTAGAATTTGTAAATAATTAAAAAATACAGGCATACAACTTCCCACAGAGGGATTTAGTGTCTTAAATGTACATTCAGTTAAACGTACAGGTACTTAGCATGGGTTCGAACTGCTTATTTTTTACATCCTTGCTTCCTTTCCTAGTCTCTTTTCCTAGTATGGAAGGCAAAACGGGTCAGAAAATACATGAAATTGACATCTTAAATCAAGCGTTATCAACGTGGCTGCATTCCAATTGTTTATTTTATTCGTCCTTTGTCTCCAAGGTCCTTGACTGACCTGGAAATTGATTGAGGTGGGCCATTCATGAAGACATTCCAACCTGTTAAATGCCGCTTCAAGAAGCTAGGAGTTAGGAGGCTCTCGAAGAATTCATCCTTTGCAGAAATATTTTTTTTTAATGAGTGATGTATAATGATCGACCTGTGTATCCACCTCTCATCTGCCATGTTTGTAATTGATGTTGCTTCAAACTGACGGTTGAAAGAGCAATTGCTTTAAACATGTTTCCTCAATTCCACCATCCTCAAGTCCTTTCCTTGCATCCTTCGATAGGTGGAGCTGGGAGCTAGAGGCACTAGGAAAGGAAGCAAGGAGATAAAGTAAGCAAATGGAATGAGCTGAAGTTTTTCAATTTTCATGTATTTTTGACCCGTTTGGCGTTCCATACTAGGAAAGAGACAAGGAAATGAGGAAAAATAAGCGGTTGGAATGCATCCCTATTTTCTAATCTCCCAGCTTGTTCTTCATGGTCACAATGGACATTCATCTCCTGGTCACAGGGGGCCATTGCAAAATTATAAAACTCAGCTGAAACAAAATTATGCCTTTTTGTTGCTGTTTTTTTTAGATGTACTTAGGTATAACTGAACATTCTCTGCCACTGTGGAATGTCTAAAAATACTGTTGGCAAAGTATTTTTATATTTCACCCACCTCACCCCCAGTCCTATAAATACAATTCTGAGACTGTCAAAGTTACACATTTATGGAACAGTATATTTTTTACTGAATCAGAGAGGCACAACTTCATTCCTGGAGGGCAGGAGTGTATCCTGGGTTTTATAAACACCTTTATACACCGGCACTGGTTCCGTTCTTAAATCAGGCCACAGTAAAATGCTTTCAGCAAGAACACACGTGCAGTCCGCTGCTGACTTTATAAATAAATCATCTCAAGGAAATGACTGATTACATGAGAGAAGAAATTGGCATGAAATCCTGAAACAGGACGGCCCGCATTGTGCCCCCCTCACCAGCAGCACACGCAGAGACAGTGTTGGGGGGGGGGCAGTGTAGTATAATGGTTAAGGAACTGGCCTCTCGGCACCGAGGTTGAAGGTTTGAGTCAGAGTCGGCTGCTGGTGTAAATGCTCCGTAGGCTGGTTCCCCAGTCCAGGGCCACCCAAACAGAACCGGATCTGGTATCAATCCCAGGTGTGGCCCTGCCATTGTACCCCTGAGCAAAGTACTCGACCTGCATTACTTCAGTAAATATCCAGGATATTGTATGTAAAAAGATTGTAAGCTGTGCAATTAAGTCACACTCTGGATAACAGCACCTGCTAAATGCCTAAAATGTTAAAATATGGGTATGGGTATTTACTCTTTCTCCTGCTGATAGTACTCTGCTCCTAAAATGTACTACGTATTCCACTGTGTCAGTGTGTCCTTTGATAAGGACATCTGTTGTGTAACTAAGTAATGTAACCATTTGCTGTGCAATTAACTTGTGGTAAAAGTGGCTTTACTAAATCACAGTGTTACTTTAATTCATATAAAATTCACAGAAGGTCTCACAAATTGTTTTGCTTTTTCTCTCTTTTTAGTAGCTTAAAATGAATGAGTCTTAATCCTGTTCCTGCAGCATCTTTGTTTCTGCCTGTTTTGATTGGTCACTTGGGTTTCAGTTATTGGATCTGATTGTTCCTTTCATATTTACTCTCTTTGTGTGGATTGGTCATTCATGTGTACCTGCGGTGTGCTATTAATGTGATTGTAACCACTAACACCTGTGTAATCAAGAGACAGGCTTTCAGGGAATCAAAAGAAGAAGCTAGAAATTTAAAAACCAGCTAAACAACAATCCTACAGATCTGTTGATAATAGATATCAAAAAAGGAAATCAGCTCTTTCCAAAGTCAGACTGGAGAACAACTTTTTGTGCAGAGATCACTGGGTAATTTTGCCAAGTTCCTGTAATCATTGCAAAATCAAAAAGCATCCGTCTATGGGTAACTGATTGATACACAAGGTCCACACTTAGCCCACACATGTACAGTACTGGGATCGTCACTCCATATTTACTCCCCACTTAAACTACAGAAGACGTTGACACACTTATCGCGTGGGCACCTGCTCCTCCAAGGCTTTTCATCACTGTTCCATCACATCAAAAGCAGAAGTGAGGGGCTGAGGGCCACACCCACAGAGAAGGGTCATATAGAGACAGAGCTCACAGACCCCGGAGGAGAGGCCAGCAGATGATTAGCCGAAGTGACCTGCAAGAACCTGCAGATGCATCATGGAGAAAAAAATTTCCAACGTGCAAAAGGAGATGCATAAAATCCAGCAGCAAGGCAGCTTCCCAGGTACTGCTTCTACACCTGAGACAAGTCCTCTGATTTTACACACATCAGATCTGAGCTTTTGAATCATGTGGCTTTTGAGTCATTTGATCTCGTGAAAATGTGTTATTCAGGTTGATGGACAGTGTGCCAGTGGTAAAGAACAAAATTATTTTTTAAACCTACCTTTAAAAGAGGGTTAAGGCAAGTGACATTCATTAGCACAACAGTTGTATCACTGTGGACTATGTGAGGAGTTCTCTGGAGAATGTGTGCATTGTGAAGGGAGTGATAGAGTTAATCATCATTGGGCTGCATTATGAATGTTTAGAGCCAGTCCTTCTTCAGTTCAGTGTGCAATGTTTGTGTGGAGTCCAAGTGAATTTTAAGTGGATTGCATGTGTTGGAGGCGAATATATCTGCATGGTCATTGTGTGGGGTTTGTGTAGAATGAACTGTAGAGTTACTTGCTGTGCCCTGTTAAGGTTAAATTGCACTGTTCAGGATCTCTTGCTGTCACATCAGGGTATCGGTAAGACATTCAGACATCCAGTTTAAATTTTTATGATACACACAACACAAAATTATGAGCACTGGACCTGGGCTATGACTGTATTTGAAGGTGTGATTGATTGGTATTGAGGCACATAACCCTTGGGAATTGTCTGTGCTGTTTCAGTAAATTAACAGTTCTGGTCTAGGTGGGGAACTGCCAATGGGGAGGGGTACAGTTACCCTATACTGTACCTATGTCCTTAACCTCATTGGCCTTAAGGTCAGTGGACAGCAGTGATGGACAGATCACAGGACAAATCATGATCTGTAGTCTAATTATATGGATGTGGTCTTGGTGATTTATGGCTAGCATTGATGTAATATTACTTCACAGTAGGAGTTGAAATTAGGGGGGATGGTCAGCACAGGAACCAGCACAGGAAACAGACAATGAAATCTCAAACATGTGGCCCTTTTATACAGACAGAGACATGTTCAGTTATACTTACATACTTGTAAGAAAAACAGCAACATGAAGAAATTATTTTGTTTCAGCCGAGGTGTTTAATAGTGGGATGGCTCCCAGTAACCGGGAAATGATAGTCCAGTGTGACCTTGAAGAACAAGCTGGAAGACAGCCCCCCCAGAAAGCAGGTACCTGTACTATTAGCTGGACCCTAAATTCCTGTGTGGGAGGCTGTGACCCGTGTATTTTTGAAATGTCTGGTTAACTGATTAAAATGAAAAAATAATGAATAACTAATCCTACAAACTCTGGTAGTCACAAAGGGAACTGAAAATCTTTGCCTGGAGAAGTGGGAAATATCAGTTCAGTAAAAACAAATGAGTGCTCTGCATACTTATAAATGATTTGCACACCACCTTTTTCTGAAAAAGGAGCTTTCTGTGACTGTTTTTCATGTTTTGTTTTCCTTGCCCAGGTCAGGGGACAGCACGTTGCTATCTGTATATCTTGGGCACCATCTGTGTGGTGCTGCTGATCGCTGGGGTGTGTGCAGGGATATCCATGTGTGAGTCACAACATGCTTATTATTTATAGACTTAGATTTAGAATGAATTCTAAACAGCAGGGTTGATGCAGCATACAGACAGTTTCTTAAACTGTGGGTTTAATACATGTGGGATTTCCGGTGAAACAGGCATAAATCTGCCCAGTTCAATCTAACCCCAGAGACTTTTATGCTTTAGTTCAAGTAGCAAATACAAGCAAAAATATTTTTTTGTTGATGTTCCTGTTATTCATTTCAGAATTCCCAAACCTTATTACTTGTGTGCAAGGTAAAAAGTACTAACTAAAATGTTTAAAATACTATTAAATGCTTGAGGATTCTGAACCAAACCTTAAAATCATAATGTCAAAATCATGAGTTATGTGTCTGGTGGTCTTGAAGGGCTGACCTGGGAAACCCCATTCTGGCATTCCGCATACTTGTCAGATTCTGTACTTTACGCATTAGTTAATATACATAAAGGTGCTATATTTGACAATCTGGACATGCCATACCAAAATAAAGTGGAAGTCACTGCTGACTTTGTAACTTGGTTTAATTATTGTTTGATCCAGTCTGTCCACGTAGTAGCTCACAAACATTCCCATAATAACCAAAGCTGTCCCTCCCAAAAAGATATGAAAATCCTTAATATGTGATGTCACCATAATTCTCACTAGGAGAGATGGTTAATTTACCTATAACCTTAAAAATATGAGATGTTATTGTAGATTGACCTAAACCAATACCTTCCTAAGAGAAGATATCAGTACTCCTTGGCTCCTGCCTGATCATTAATTAAGTATGCAGAAGTCAGGAGTAGAGGGGGTGTCTTTCCCCCTCCCCCTCCTCTTTTCTCACTACATGGAATATGTGGCTTTCTTTTAGTTTGTAGTCAGTTTAGGCAACCTGGAAAGAAGTCCGTTTGTAACAGTTAGCCGAAAGTGGGAAACTGACTCCTGCATCTAGGTCTGGCATTCTATGTGTCATTTGTTTCGTAGGTGACTTAGGTGCATTAACTGTCTTAACTACTGCTTGTATTTTTGCATAGACTGTTGCTGTTATCGTTTGTGTTAGTGTTAATCAGTTTAACCTTCAGGGTCCAAGTTGAACTATGCGGTTGTTCCCTGCACTTGGACCGGTACTTCTCTCTAGGGTTTTCGTCATACTTGTTCCTGGTTATGGTTATACACTTTGTACGTCACTCTGGATAAGAGCGTCTGCCAAATGCCTGTAATGTAATCTCTGGTCTTTTTGGAATATTCTGCTGTCTTTTGGCTTTTGATTTTTGCTCTTGGCACATCCTTCAATTACTTTGGGACAAAAATACTGTGGTTTGGTTATCTTCTTTCATTCATTTCCTGCATGACTGCAACCTGTTCATGTTTGTAACATTTGTATTGTTTTATTGCTTTTATTGATTTTTTTTTATGTAAAGCATATTGCACTGCATTCAGTTGCACAAAAATGAGTGTGGTGTTTTACACACAGAGTTATTATAAATGGCGTGTTGTTTGTGAGGTTCAGTATGCATACTGCAATGGGATTGGTTTGGGGAATGACACATCTGTTAGGCCAGATCAGCCTGCGGGGCAGTCCTCAGAACAGGAGTACAGCAGTGACATGGTTGGTAATGCAGAGTTCAAATAAAGTACTGTTACCTATTCTACACTTCTCTATCTGGACTTCTTCCTACCCTAAAAGGATCAGATTAACCCTGTGTAAGCAGTGACCACAATACACAACAATGAGCAATACAAATAAATGACCGATTCATTGATTGATACTATGTGTGTCATCTTCAGATTGTCAGATGAACGCAAAGATACAAGGTGTTGACACCAAAGTCCTGGCATTCAAAGCTGAAGGTGAGCCTCTTTCATTCTGACAGCTGTGAGTGTTTCTGTTTTTCTGAACCTCTGTTGTCATTGGTCTGGCAGTGCTGAGTAAATTAAATCTTCTAAACACTGTAGTTCAGTTACATTGTCAGTTGCATGTTAGTTACTCACTAAGTAACAAGATCATACCAACTACAGTAGTGAGGAATAAAATAATACAGAATCAAAGGAGACATATTTAACTCAAGAGAAATTTGTCAAACTCAAGCAATTGCCAAGCTTCCATCAGTCTTGTGGGGAAAACAATGTACAGAACAGAAATGAAGATAATTTCAATTATATATGTGCGGTGTACACCAAGAGAATGGTACAGACCTGAATGCTTGACCCCTACAGTGAGGGGGTCCAGTGGCACTGTTATGCTGTTGGGGCATTTTCCTGGCGTGGTTTGGGTCCACTTGTCCCCTTAGAGGGAAAGGTCACTGCAAATCAATACACCATATTCTGAGTGATCACCTTTATCCTGGGAGTGGTCTCTTTCAGCATGACAATGCCCCTATTGACAGGGCAAGAGGGGTAACTGAATACTTTGATGAGTATGAAAATGATGTGAATCTTATGCCATGGCCTTCCCAGTCACCAGATCTCAACCTAATTGAACACCTATGTGAGATTTTGGACCAACATGATAGACTGGGCTCATCACCACCATCATCAAATGAAAAAAATGAGGGAATATCTTTTCGAGAATTGTGTTTCATCAATCCAGTAGAGTTCCAGAAACTTGTAGAATCAATGCAAAGGTACATTGACGCTGTTCTGGCAGCTAATGGTAGCCCAACATCTTACTAATGGTGCTTTTCCACCGCATGGTACCGGCTCAGCTCGACTCGACTCTACTCGCTTTTTTTGGTTTTCCATCGGGCAAAAGTTGTGGATAGTACCTGGTACCTGGTACTTTTTTTGGTATTACCTCTGTCGAGGTTCCAAGCGAGCTGAGGCGATACCAAAAGGTGGCATGAATACACTACAGACCACTGACTGGTCAGAGAGAATCGTCAAGGTAGCTTACCCTCTTGCATCGCCTTTGAAAATATGAGGATTCAACACACTGCTGTGGTTAAAATCAGAGATTGTAAAAAATAGGTTAAAATCCACATAACTGCGTTAGTCTAGCTCTAGCTTGCTACTTCATTGTAGTGACAACGTTATAACGGTCTCTGAAAAACGGTATTTGCCTTTGGCTCGGGGGGCTTCTGGTGAAACTGAAGCAGAAATCAACCGTAGTTTAAACATGGCAGCTAGAGCTAACGTTAGCTACTTATTACCTGCAATTGTATTAACGCTAGCTAAGTAGCTATCATTTTAGCTTCCCCTTCTTAGCCATCTACACACTTGCTGAAACAACGTTTCAGGGGGCGATATAGCTCAGGAGGTAAGACCGATGGTCTGGCAGTCGGAGGGTTGCCGGTTCAAACCCTGCCCTGATCACATCGAAATGTCCTTGAGCAAGACACCTAACCCCTAACCTCTAACCGCTCTGGTGAATGAGAGGCATCAATTGTAAAGCGCTTTGGATAAAAGCGCTATATAAATGCAGTCCATTTACCATTTACGTCGCTAGCCAACTCCAACTTAATTTGAATGACAGTAACGTGCTGTAGGGCTGTAGCTTGCTTGCTAGCTGACACGCCACTAGACTCCAATGTTAAGACAGATTTTTCTGTTCGGCAGCTTATAAAAACATAGTTCTGGGTTCTTTACCCTGTTGGTAGTGCATCCCACCACACAACAGCTTTTAGGTATTTTTCTGTTGTTTGCTAGCAGACGGAAGTGACAAGGAGACACCTTCACGCAATACCAAGTCAATGGAGAGTGATTAATTGTTTTCCCCTCCAGGTGTGGGTGGGACTTGCCCTGTCTCTGTTGACGCGGTACTATCTGCAGAGGAAAACAAAGTACCTGGTACCAAAGCGAGTAGAGTCGAGTCAGTCGAGTCAAGTTGAGCCGGTACCATGCGGTGGAAAAGCGGCTTAAGACACTTTATGTTGGTTTATCCATTAATTTGTCTTAATATTTGTAATCAAACATTTCGCATGTGATTAAAGTGTACACTTTCATCTTTTATTTAAGGGTGGTTTATGAATTCTGGTTTCACCATGTAAAAACACAGTACTTTTTACAAATAGTTTCCGCATTTCAGGGTGTCATAACATTTGGGTCATATGGCATCACTTGTGTTTATGATTAGTCAGGTGTGTTCAGTTGCTTCCTTGGTGCATGTATAAGAGATCTTGTTTTGATTCTAGCATTTAGCTTGCCTTTGGAGTCTGTTATTTGCATTAGTCAACAAGAGGACTAGAGATGTACCAATGAAAGCCAAAGAAGCCATTGTGAGGCTGAGAAATAAAAAAAATAAAAATAAAAAAACAATCAGAGACATAGGTCGAATCTTAGGCTAAAAAGAAAAGCTGGATCTCCTTCAGAACATCCAGGATGTTGGTCAGTGAAACTTACCACACATATTTTATTCTTTCTATTTTCCTGAATCTAACTATATTTTTTTTTTTTGGGGGTTTCAGGGGAAAATATCAACTCCAAAATTGAGGAACAAATAAACAACATGAAAAACCTTCAGCAGTTTGGTCAGTCAGATGAGTATAATTGGTTGTTCCAAACATAAGAACCATGCAGAGCCACAGATAAATCATGCAGTAATCCCATGGTTGGGATTCAATCAATAAAAGATCACTAAAACTAACTTGGCAAACTAAACTTGTTTAGACATTGCTTGTTCATTGTTACGGTTTGGACTCATTTTCTTGTTAATGCAGTTTCACACCCCTGACACACTTTCCTCTCTTTTCATGCCGTCTTATGCCCCTTTCCTAACTCCTTTAGTATTTGAGATTGCAAGATGGAGGCAGTTTGGCAGAAAATTGTACTACTTTTCCGAGATTTCATACACCTGGGAGAAGGCAAGAGAGCAGTGTGTAGCCATGGGCGCTACTCTCGCTATGGTGAAAACAAGGGAAGAGATGGTGAGAGCGCAAGAGATTCTCAGCCTCAGTTTTGTGTGTCAATGGTCTATTATTATACTTCCTTTCCAATCCTGAGTCAAATATGTGACTCTAGCATGTTGTTGATTTTTTACTTGTGTTGTTGCTATCCCTTGTTGCTTTGCGTGTATTGCAAATTTGTGTCTCACAAATGTATGGGAGAGCATGGGTAGAGAATGGCCCTTGGTTGTTATCCTGTTTGTTAAGCTTGTGCTCTACTTGGATAATGGTCTTTGCTCTGTAAATATAGCATGCTTCATAAAACTGCAGCTAGCAAGCCAGTTACACTTACACTGAACAAAAAAAAACAAAACAAAAAAAGAAATCAAAGTGATTAGAAAAGTTGATGGAGGCAAAATTGCTCAGAAAAGAGTACATGGTCGGACACAAATACTTGGCTGTCACATTTGTCTGGTGATAATCTGTGCATGACCATTTTCAGTTCTCCCCTGGGTGACCAACGTAGACAGATTTCACTGTATTTTCATTTTAACTAGGTCATTGACTCTGCAGTTCACTACAGAATCTGTCTTGACATATTTATTTTGGTCTTCAGGAATTCCTCACAAAAGTAAATACTGGAAGTTACTGGCTGGGACTGAGTGACATTGGCGCTGAGGGAACCTGGAAGTGGTTGGATGGTACTTTTCCTGACAAAGAGTGAGCACTGATCAGCAACACTGACCAAACATACCTATCAAATATAATTGAAAGACACCATGAACCCGAATTGACCACATACAGATTTTGAATTTAAAATCTCTCTGTTTTAGTTCTGATACCACTAGGATGGGCTTCAGGACAATTTAGTTAATTAACCATTTCAAGAGTAGGTTTTTTGTAAAGTTTTTTCAAAATTCTAAGTCTGTGTTCTAGAACTCCATTACTTTCAATCACATTATTAATTGTCACATTAGTATTAGAACATTCAGTCAAGAACATTCTGATTATAGATTTGTGATCTTACACACTAAAGGGTTAACTGTGATCATGTCATTGTGATTGACAGGCTTTTATTTTCTATCCTAGGCTGTGGGCTCCAGATCAGCCAGATAATTACTGGGGGGAAGACTGTGGCGAGACGCACGGGCAGCTGAATGATCTTCAATGTAACTCAGAGATACGGTGGATCTGTGAAAAGAGTTTAGTAATATAGGATTCCCAGCATGCATGTCACTGTATGAAATGCAAACTGAATGGAACTCCCAGCATTCTTTCCTTCTACTTTTCACAATGCAGACTACAGATAAGCTTGCATAGTGTAGAGTTGGAAGAGGACCATTCACAGGTTATGACATGTAGTCTTACGGGCACCCTGATAAACCAGCAGGGGACACTGGTGAGTGATAAAACATGAACCCCTAAGCAACTGAATCCTTCTATATTCCTAGGCAATGCAATCACCAATTGTGCATCTCCCTATGGAGCCAAAGGCCAGATACAGAACGGAAAATCATGATGAACTTGTCAACATGCGCATATTTATAAAAGCATTTACTCCATGTTTGTCCCATCTATCACTGGGAATCAATCATGCCTCTCAATCAATCAGTAAAATGCATTATAAGAACCTAATTTCACTGCTACAGCATCCCCCATCAAGAGAGCCGAAAAGTGCATTCTACCAGCCACTGCTTTCAGTTACTCTGCAATCCATCAGCAAAGGTTTGCAATCGTTGCATTTGTTTCCTTCTTATGTGCAAAAACTGCGACAATCCCACCAATGAAACCCCACCCTCTGCCTCCCTCCCTGGGAGAAGCTACAGCTAGGAATTGAGACCAGATCATCACTGCAGTGAAACTCAGTGACCTGCATTCAATCAATTTTTTCAAATTCAAATCAATTCCTTTACAGATACAATTTCATGTTAGACACCAGCTTGTCAAAAAAGGGAACACATACAATTACCTTTTGTCATAGATGTCATGATTTCTCCATCAGGCCACGACTACCCCAGACGTGAATTAGTCAATGTCCATTCATTCATATTTTGCATTTTCATGTGTAGTATCGACAGATCTGTGGGATTGTTTAACTGCTGTTTAAATCACTGCATTGCTGTTTTACATTGATTAAAGCATTTTAAGTTTATAATGAGACATACTTCAGTGCCTCCTTGCCTTCGAATGATGCCTGTGCAACCTGAATTTTCAAGAAAAGTTAAATTAACAATGTGTCTCTTGGTCTACGCCACACATACATGCGCCTACTTGTAAAGAATATGGTGAAGGAATACTATTTGCTTAGCTGTGTCAGACCAATGACAAAAGAGGTTCAGAAAAACAGAAACATTAATTATTGTCACAATGAGCAAGGCTCATCTTCAGTTTTGAATGCCGGGAATGGCATGAACGCCCTGTATCTCTGCATTGATCTGACAGTCTGCAGATGACACACACATAGCATCAATCAATCATTCTTTATTTGTATAGCTCATTTCATACCACTGAATGTAATGTGCTTTACATTGTAAAAATTGACATTAGCATGGGGTTAAACTGTACATTCTCAGCTTTTATTTAAGAGTATTTTTATATAGTGGTTTCACCATATAGGCTACAAATTACAGCACTTTTTATCCACAGCCCCCATTTTAGGGCACCATAATGTTTGAGACATATTAATATTATGTAAATGGAAGTAGTCCTGTTCAGTACTTTGTCACATATCCTTAGCATACAATGACGAATTTAAGTCTGACCCATAGACATCACCAGGGGCTGAGTATAAAGTTGAGCTCTGCACCCAGCCAGTCAACCGCAACAAAGCCAACCTTGTGATATTTGGATGGACCGATTGCAGACAGGGGGAGTTCAGCAAGCTGGTAGGATGTTTGCAATCTGCTTACAAACAGTTTGCATTTGGGCTTGGACACACCGCACCATACAAACTCAAAACAGCACCTTTTTGTTCATCTGTTGTTTGAAATTAATTCTTGGAAACAAAAAGATTGATTTTGTTTAACGGCAGTAACAGACCCCAAAAAGAATCAAAAGGCTAAAACTAGAGATTGAAAAGATGCTCCTTTCCCTGCACTAGGAAAGCAATTGAGCACACTAATCAGAAACACCTATGATGCCATTTGTCCCAAATGTTATGACACCCTGAAATGAAATTTTAAAAAGCTGAGAATGTGCATGTGAATTGTTTGATTACAAATCTAAAATTGTGTACAAAGACAAACCAATAAGAAAATGTCAGTCCAAAACAGTATGGTGATCACTGGCAATCAGGCCAAGATCAGACTACTACAGATGTGAATTAATACATGTCCAGCCATTTATATTTTATTTTTCTTTATTTTATTTTTTCATTATACAAGTGAAAGAAAAGACATAAATGACAGCAAATGCAGACTCCACCAAAATCTATTAGAAGCTTTTTAAAGGATTATAAGGGTTGCTGGTTTATTATTTGTATGGTTTAGAATTTTGCAATGATAACAGCAACTTTGTGGTATCAGGAAAAGTTAGAATGTTGCTCAGGTGTCTTCCTTTTTTGATATGTAGTGTTAATAGGTCTGTAGGATTTCTGTTTAAATCACTGCATTGGTGTTTTACATAGATTGAATCATTTCTTCTAGGCTTTCTTTGGGTTCCCTGAATGCTTGTTTTATGATTATACAGGGGGCACTGGCTACAATCACAATAACAAACTACAGGTATATGACCAATCAGAGCAAAGAGAGTGAAGAGGAAGGAGCAAACAACAGATCAATGACTGAAACCCAAGTGACTGATCAAAGCAGACAGACACAGAGAGGGTCCAGAAACAGCATGCAGATGGGGACCTATTCATTTGATGCTCCTTAAAAGAGAGAAAAAGTAGAATAATTTGTCAGACTTGCTGCAATTTTCATTTGAATAGAAAAGTAAGCCTATAATTTAAAAAAGCTAGTTCTAGCACAAACCAGTTGCACAACAAATGGTCGCATTTCTTCTGTAATCATTGTGCATTCAATTAGAATTCAGTGACTTAAAATAAGAGATATACTTTATAGAACCCGGTGGGGTAATTTGTCCTCTGCATTTTGACCCATCCTAGTTACTTAGGAGTAGTGGGCAGCCACAGTGCAGCGCCCAGGGACCAACTGCAGTTCTGAGGCCAGGGCCTTGGTCAAGGGCAACTGCAGGAGTGCACCTAACATGCATATTTTTGAGTGTGGGAGGAAACCGAAGTAAACCCACGCGAACACTGGGAGGGCGTGCAAACTCCGCACAGAAAGGCCCTAAGCCGAGATCTGAACCCACGACCTTCTTGCTGTGAGGCGACAGTGCTAACCACGGTGCCACCGTGTCCGCCCAAATACACACCGTAATTTGCGTTTTTTCCCCCCCAATAGGAATGGACATGCTCATCTTTGCAACAGTCAATTTAAGGCAATTATGGAAACATAAGAGAGGATTTCCTACCTGAGCAAACCACATGAGCCTCTTCATGGTGACTACAGTTGTGAGTCCCAAACCCTGAGTGCTGGCACTGTGTCAGGGAGGATTCGTTTCCAGAGCACCTCACATCATTCAACCAGATGGGCCCGCTGCCCTGTCCAAAGTGGGCACTGTCTGGGACAGCCATAGCTCTGCCACAACCCAGATGTCTACACACCACCTCAGTGTTGTTTATGTTCCAGGTGTCATCACACACTGTTCCCCATTGGTCATCATGGTAGATCTCCACTCTGCCAGAGCACTGATCACTTCCATTCACCAGCCTGATCTGGGCACTGGCTACAAAACACAGGTAGAAAGACCAAACTTAGTGATTTATTTCCAGTGAGTGTTCCAAAATAATTCAAGTGCAATATGCGTTCCAAAAGCTCACACTATGCTAATCAATAAAAACAGGCAATAATATTTTACATTTTTCCTGGATCCAAAAAAATTTGCAAGCTGAATATAAGAGAAAAACAATATTAAAAAAATCAGTGGATTTATGCTGACATGACAACACCCAAATTCACCTGGTAGCTGGTCATGGAAAGGCAGAGACAGCGGTTAGGTAGCCACCGCCTAGACTACCATCAAACTATAATTTAAAATTTTATATTTTGTTTTAACCTTTATGTTGCTTAATGCCAAGATTATTACCTACAGTGGCAGAAATATTCAAAAGATTTGATGAGCCAATTAAGTCTACCATAAGCAGAGAAGTAACGATTGATAAAGGAATGGAATAACGGCACTTTTTATTAATGCTATGACGTTAATACATACCCACATCAAATGGATTACAAGAGGTAGCCACAAACTTCACGTGGCACTAACATCAAAGAGTATTATAAATACAGCCTCCCACAGAAGATACATCTTGACATTGATTTAAAAACTTGGCTTACAGTTAATAATGAATAGGGACATAAACGTCATTATGTCCCTGATGTCATCACACACTGTTCTCGACTGGCCTTCATTGTAGATCTCCAGGCTTCCAGAACATTGATTATCCTCATTCACTGGATTGGTCTGGCCACTGGCTACAAGATACAGATGGAAAGACCAAACTTGGAGATGTGTTCTGTGATTTATTTCCTACGAGTGTTACACAATTCATTGAATTCATTCAAAGCGCAATGCAGGAGCAAAAAGCTCAAACTATGGTCATCAATGCAAGCAGGCAAATTATTTTAAATGATTATAATTTTTCAATTTTTCGGTGATCAAAAAATGTCCAGGCTGAAACAAAAAGAGAAAAACACGATCAAAGAAACTCAGACTGCTGTTGGCATAGATGTCGTGGTCTCCGGTTGAGACCAAACTGAAGAGATTTGTAACGGGGTCATGTGGCAATGCCTAAATCTTCCAGGATCTTCACAGCTTCATCATGTGAGGAAGCCTAGCTTCATCTTTGTCTCCAAACCCCCGTACTACATAAGTTAGTTCAAAATGGCTCCCACTGAACTCGCTAGTTGAATAATGTTAGCAAGCAGTTAAGAAGTTCAGTAGCTTAGCTAGCTAACAGCAATTGTATTTTTATCTTGTGTATAATAATTTATTTTTTTTTTCAAATGGATTGATGCATTTAATAGCCTATTTTTGAGGACAGGGTTAACATCTCAAGTTAAGTGTTGCTAAGTTAGACTATGAAGCCTGCGACAAAGAACAATACTGTAGTTGATATTTTTAACTCTTGAGGGCACAGCATCTAGCTTGCTGGCTAAAGAGGTTAAGCCTGGTTTGTACACACAGCCTGTGTGACCAATGTAACGGGGAGCCATTTAACCGGATAAATAAACTGAACAGTCTAAGTGATCTAGTTAGCAAAGGCATAATTTCAGTGACTATCCACAGCTCAGAGAAGTAAATAAGTTGCCACCCCTTGCAGTTTCACTTCACAGTTTATTGATGAAATTCACAATGACATTTAGAATAAAGGCTGCATTGAACACTTATGATGTCATCAGAACATACCAGTCATATAGTCTGTCTCTCTTCCATTACTTGAATGTGTTAAATGGGTTGGCCTGGTCAAAATCAGCCTTATGGCAATTTACACAGCAAAAATTTCCAGTGTGAAAAAAGTTTAGTGTTGCTACATTATACTAATGTAGCCTATGATGAATAGTATTATAATGATATTAACTTTAGGAGCACATCTACCTTACTGGCTAAAAGCAGTTCAGCCAGCTATGCTCCTACAGCCTTTACAACCAATAGAACAGGCCATATAGCCTAATAGCTGAGCAGCTGGTTAAGAAAGCTGGATGACTAAACGTTCATTTTAGCAGCGATTCGCCCCAAAATAAGAAGAAAATGAGATGCCACCTTTAGCAGTTTTTACCTGTATTTCACCTTGGTAATTATGAATTTCTCCAGTTACGTGATAGCATTTAGAATAAAGGCAACACTGAAAACGAATGATGTCATTAGAACCAACGAGTCATGAGGCCTTTCTCTCTTTCGTTATATTAACGCGATGAATGGGTTTGCCTGGTCAAAATAAGCTTCATGGCAATTAATACAACTGAAAGTTCCCCATGTGAAAAACGTTTAGGCTATTTCACTTTTTAAAAGGTAGCAATATATGGGTTAGGCTACCATGAAAACGTGCGTGCCAGTCAAAATTGCATTCAAAGTAGATTGCAAGATTATTTCAAGATAGCCTTAAGCAATCTGTCTAAAAATCATAGTTTATTCTGTCAGTAGCCTGACCGTGACATTATGGGCATGATATACCTGCAAAATAGGCTAGCTTTTTCACCATGGGAATTTCCATCACGGATTCTCATTAATAATTAGATAGCCTTGCATGTAGGGCCAGGCAGGTCCACGGAAATCCTGAGACAGCGGTAAGGGCCTACAGCTACTGCCAAGCACACTGTCAAAAAATTATTTTAAAATCACATCATTTTGTTTAATTCTCTATGATACATAACGGACTAGATTATTACAATAAAGGCGAGACTGATGGACAGGTGATGTTTGCCATAGGTGGGGAAGCAATGACCAGGAAAGGAATAGATACAACTTTTATTAACACAGTGACAGTAACACTAAAACTGGCTTACGGTTGATACTGAATAGGAACATTACCATAAAAATAAACTTTTTCCAAAAAGGAAAGGATGTGCTCTATTGTTCATTGTAACAGTCAATTTAAGGCAATTATGAAAGGATAGAAGATTTATACCTGTCTGATCTGGTCACCAGCTATATGAAACACATTATTTTTAATTCTCATCAAAAAAATTCACATCCTTTAGTGACAATAAAGAAGACTTTGCTTTGCACTAGGGAATAAACTCTGAGGTTTCCTGTTTTTCTGAAGCAAAGGATTCTTTGTCTGAAGTTGTCTATATATTTAGTTTTTTCAGAGAAAGGTGAAGATAAAATGCTGAAAATGTAATCTGTACAGCTTTATCATCTTGCACTGAGAGGATGAGATAAAGCTGTATTTAAAAGAGGTGAAGATATAGTTTTTTAATAAAACAGGCTGGATCTGATAGATCATTCATTTGCTAAAAACAATCATGTGCTCCATTTCACACAAATACATTTAAATCTTGAAGTGACAGAAATTCAGTGTCAGTCAAGTAGGCCGACAAAGAAGAATACTGTGTAGTTCATCACCTTAAAATGCAAAATATGCTGTGAGATTTATTCCCTAAAAGGAATGGATATCTACACTTGATGATCTTTCTTACTGTAAATTTAAGGCAATACTGAAAACATAAGAAAATGTTTCTTACCTACACAAACCACACCAGCATCTTCATGCTGACTACAGTTGTGAGACCCAAACCCAGAGTGCTGGCACTGTGTCAGAGTGGATTCCTTTCCAGAACACCTCACATCATCCAACCAGATGGGCCCGCTGCCCTGTCCAGAGCGGGCAAAGCTTTGAGCAGCCAGAGCTCTGCCACAGCCCACCTGTCTACACACCACCTCAGTGTTGTTTATGTCCCAGAAGTCATCACACACCGTTCCCCACTGGCCATCATGGTAGATCTCCACTCTGCCAGAGCATTGATCACTTCCATTCACCAGTCTGATTGCTATATGAAACACAAGAAACACAATGCACTGGTCTCATTGGTTAAGAACAAACATGACATTTGTAACTGCGTCACATGGCAAGGCTTAAATTCCCCTTCGTAGCTTCATAATTTCATCACTGGATGACGTGCAACCCTGTTCTAGGTTCAGTTTCATCTGCAAATGCTCCAAACCCAAAAACTACGTAAGTTAGCTCACAAACAGCCCACAGCTATATGGCTAGCTTTCTCTATAACGTTAGCACTCAGTTAGGTTGGCTAATAGCAATGGTAGTGTTGTTATCTTGCACAGAAAATTAAAAACTTCTGTAGATAAAATGAACATCGCAAGTTAAGTCTAGCTACCTTAGACCATGTCACCTGTGTCAATGAAAAGTATTGAGATCAACTTTGCAGAAGGTTGCAGGCTAAAGAAGCAAATCCTGCCATATTCACGCTATTGTGTGCCATTTGAAAAAAGTCTCACACTCTGAAACCCTTCTCAGTGCCTTTTAAACATCGACATAATTGTTAAATATAAATGTTAAATGCATAAACTACATGTTTGGAATATATACTAATTGGCCACACCACCTATGTGTAAAGTCAGTATTTTGCATGATGGAGGGCGCTCTCAACCACACTCACGCAAACACATTTGAATTGGCTGCCTCAAAAAGACTACCCAAGGTAAATAATTTGAAGCCATTGAAGGGGTATTTGCATCTGGGGTAAGAGCTGCAACCAGGTATTTTAAAAAAAACAACAACTTTAAAATTGTGTCACTCTGTGACCCTATTATTAATTTTTCATGGTAGTTTTGCAGAAAACTTACATATATAAGACGAGTGACAAATTAAAAAAGAAACCTGAATAAAAGAGAGGAGAAACATAAAGAATACAGATGCTTCCATGCAGGTGTAATGCTTGATACAATTAAGCAATTAACATCCTATCATGCTCTGTGGCATGTATAAAACTGCTGAGCAGGCCCAGTTGACATTGATTTTGGATCAAGATGGCAAAATGAAAAGATCTATGTGACTCTGAAAGTGGGTTCATTGTTGGGGCATGGATGGGAGGAACTTCAGTCCAAAGACTGCTCAACTGCCTAGTGTTTCAATAGGAACAGTGACTAAAGTGACATCTGCATATAGATCTGTTTATCTATACCCTAGTGTGTAGAGCAAAGCTGGTCCGCAGAAAGAACTCTGGACCAATAGTTCTGCCTAGCCTACCATCAAAATATTAATTAAAAATATTCTATGTCATTTTGTTTGTCTTCACTTTGCTTAATGCCTAGAGTATTACGATACAGCCAATATTGGCAAGGTTGATGAGCCAGTGAAAGCTGGAAAAGGAAGAGAAGCAATGACTGAGAAATGAATTGCATAACAGAAATTTTAATAAACATAATGACAGTAACACATACCCACCCACATTCAGTGGACTTCTAGAGCATGTCACAAACATTACCCAGCACTAAAATCAAAAGTGGATTATAAATACTGCCTCCCGCCAAAGATATCACTCAACATTGATAATAAAACTGGCTCACAGTTAATAATGATTACGAACATTAACACAGACATGTGAATTGCACTGAAACTGAACACTGCATATGTTCTCTTGTTCATCTTAGTAACAGTCAATTTCAGGCAATTAAAAAAAAAACTGAAGATTTCCTACCTGAGCAAACCACACCAGCATCTTGATAGTGACTACAGTAGTGTGATCCAAACCCAGAGTGCTGGCACTGTGTCAGGGAGAATTCATTTCCAGAGCACCTCACATAGTCCAACCAGATGGGCCCGCTGCCCTCTCCAAAGTGGGCATACATTGGAGCAGCCAGAGCTCTGCCACAGCCCACCTGTCTACACACCACCTCTGCTTGGTCTATGTCCCAGAAGTTACCACACACCGTTCCCCACTGGCTATCATGGTAGATCTCCACTCTGCCAGAGCATTCATCATCTCCATTCACCAGTCTGATCGCTACATGGAACACATTTTTTAAAATCTCATGTAAACATTCACATCCTTGCGTAATAATAAAGACTTCCTTCACATAAGCAATACATTCTGTGGTTCTTATGTTTTTCTCAAGTGAAGGTTTTTTTTCCTGTAATTTATTTATTTATCTGAAAAGGTGAGAGGTGTAATAACAGGCTTAAAAATATCAGCTATAATCATATTGCCCAGAGAGGATGAGTTCAAGCTACATTTAAAAGGAGTAAAGATTCAGGTTTGTCATAAAACAAGCTGGATCTGATGTATAATTCATTTGATAATACAGTCATGTGCTCTGTTTCATACATCTACATGCAAATCTTGGTTTGACACACACTCAGTATCAGGCATGCAAACAATTAAAAATTCTGCCAAGAATTCTGTGCTGTTACATCAACTGAAAACGAGCACTGTTCTTTGAAATTTTCTTTCCAAAAAGGAATAGATATTTTCTCTTGTACATCTTTGTAACAGTCAATTTAAGGCCATTATGAAAACATAGAAGATTTCCTACCTGAGCAAACCACATGAGCACCTTCATGGTGGCTACAGTTGTGTGACCCAAACCCAGGGTGCTGGCACTGTGTCAGGGCAGATTCGTTTCCAGAGCATTGCACATCATCCAACCAGATGGGCCCGCTGTCCTGTCCAAATTGGGCACTGCTTTGAGCAGCCAGAGCTCTGCCACAGCCCACCTGTCTACACACTACTTCAGCGTTGTTTATGTTCCAGACATCATCACACACCGTTCCCCATTGGCAATCATGGTAGATCTCCACTCTGCCAGAGCATTCGTCATCTCCATTCACCAGCCTGATCTGGGCACTCGCTATATGAAATTTAAATTTTTAAAATTTTAAAGAAACTATTCACATCATCGGGTGATAATAAAGAAGAGTTTACTTCAAATCAGCAAATAAATTCTGTGGTTTTCCGTTTCTCTCAAGAAAAGTTTTCTTTGTCTAAATGTATTCACTATTTATTTATTAGAAAAAGAGGGATATAATAAAATGCTTAAAAGTTAATTATGTAATTATATTGGACTGATAGGATGAGATCATTTCATTTAAAATGGGTAAATATTTAGTTTTGTAATCAAACATGCTGGATCTGATGGATAATTCACTTGAAAAAACATTCATGTGCTCTGTTTCACACATCTACATTTAAATCTTGGGCTTATAGACACTCAACATCAGTTATGGCGACAATTAAGAATTCAATGTAGAATTCTGTGCGGCAACAGCGACTGAAAAGGAGCACTGTTCGTTGAGATTTCCTTTCCAAAAATGAGTGGACATGTCCTTGTGCACATCTCTGTAATAGTAAATTTAAGGCCATTATGAAAGCAAAGAAGAAGATTTCCTACCTGAGCAAAGAACAGCAACATCTTCATGGTGACTACAGTTTTGAGACCCAAACCCAGAGTGCTGGCACTGTGTCAGCGTGGATTCGTTTCCAGAACAGCTCACATCATCCAACCAGATGGGTCCGCTGCCCGGTCCAGAGCAGGGAAAGCTTTGAGCAGCCACAGCTCTGCCACAGCCCACCTGTCTACACACCACCTCAGTGTTGTTTATGTCCCAGAAGTCACCACACACCGTTCCCCACTGGCCATCATGGTAGATCTCCACTCTGCCAGAGCATTGATCACTTCCATTCACCAGTCTGATTGCTATATGAAACACAAGAAACACAATGCACTGGTCTCATTGGTTAAGAACAAACATGAAATTTGTAACTGTGTCACATGGCAAGGCTTAAATCCCCCTTCGTAGCTTCATAATTTCATCACTGGATGACGTGCAACTCTGTTCTAGGTTCAGTTTCATCTCCAAATGCTCCAAACCCAAAAACTACGTAAGTTAGCTCACAAACAGCCCACAGCTATATGGCTAGCTTTCTCTATAACGTTAGCACTCAGTTAGGTTGGCTAATAGCAATGGTAGTGTTGTTATCTTGCACAGAAATTTTAAAACTTCTGTAGATAAAAATGAACATCGCAAGTTAAGTCTAGCTACCTTAGACCATGTCACCTGTGTCAATGAAAAGTATTGAGATCAACTTTGCAGAAGGTTGCAGGCTAAAGAAGTAAATCCTGCCATATTCACACTATTGGGTGCCATTTGAAAAAAGTCTCACACTCTGAAACCCTTCTCAGTGCCTTTTAAACATCGACATAATTGTTAAATAAAAAAGGATATATTATACATAAAAATAAAGATTGAATGTAAATATAAATGCAAATGTTACACATAAATGTAAACATTAAATATGAATATAAATGTACCTTTTAAACGTCAACATAATTGTTAAACATAGACGTTAAATGTATAAACTACATGTTTGGAATATATACTAATTGGCCACACCACCTATGTGTAAAGTCAGTATTTTGCATGATGGAAGGCAGTCTCAACCACACTCACGCAAACACATCTGAATTTGGCTGCCTCAAAAAGATTACCCTAGGTAAATAATTTGAAGCCATTGAAGGGGTATTTGCATCTGGGGTAAGAGCTGCAACCAGGTATTTTTAAAAAAAAACAACAACTTTAAAATCGTGTCACTCTGTGACCCTATTATTAATTTTTCATGGTAGTTTTGCAGAAAACTTACATATATACAAAGACGGGTGACAAATTAAAGGAGAAACCTGAATAAAAGAGAGGAGAAACATAAAGAATGCAGATGCTTCCATGCAGGTGTAATGCTTGATACAATTAAGCAATTAACATCCTATCATGCTCTGTGGCACGTATAAAACTGCTGAGCAGGCCAAGTTGACCTCGATTTTGGATCAAGGTGGCAAAATGAAAAGATCTATGTGACTCTGAAAGTGGGTTCATTGTTGGGGCATGGATGGCAGGAACTTCAGTCCAAAGACTGCTCAACTGCCTAGTGTTTCAATAGGAACAGTGACTAAAGTGACATCTGCATATAGATCTGTTTATCTTTCCCTAGTGTGTAGAGCAAGGCTGGTCTGCAGAAAGAACTCTGGACCAATAGTTCTGCCTAGCCTACCATCAAAATATTAATTTAAAATATTCTATGTCATTTTGTTTGTCTTCACTTTGCTTAATGCCTAGAGTATTACGATACAGCCAATATTGGCAAGGTTGATGAGCCAGTGAAAGCTGGAAAAGGAAGAGAAGCAATGGCTGAGAAATGAATCGCATAACAGAAATTTTAATAAACATAATGACAGTAACACATACCCACCCACATTCAGTGGACTTCTAGAGCATGTCACAAACATTACCCAGCACTAAAATCAAAAGTGGATTATAAATACTGCCTCCCGCCAAAGATATCACTCAACATTGATAATAAAACTGGCTCACAGTAAATAATGATTACGAACATTAACACGGACATGTGAATTGCACTTAAACTGAACACTGCATATGTTCTCATGTTCATCTTTGTAACAGTCAATTTGAGGCAATTAAAAAAAAAACTGAAGATTTCCTACCTGAGCAAACCACACCAGCATCTTGATAGTGACTACAGTAGTGGGATCCAAACCCTGAGTGCTGGCACTGTGTCAGGGAGAATTCATTTCCAGAGCACCTCACATAGTCCAACCAGATGGGCCCGCTGCCCTGTCCAAAGTGGGCATACATTGGAGCAGCCAGAGCTCTGCCACAGCCCACCTGTCTACACACCACCTCTGCTTGGTCTATGTCCCAGAAGTTACCACACACCGTTCCCCACTGGCCATCATGGTAGATCTCCACTCTGCCAGAGCACTCATCATCTCCATTCACCAGTCTGATCGCTACATGGAACACATTTTTTAAAATCTCATGTAAACATTCACATCCTTGCGTAATAATAAAGACTTCCTTCACATAAGCAATACATTCTGTGGTTCTTATGTTTTTCTCAAGTGAAGGTTTTTTTTCCTGTAATTTATTTATTTATCTGAAAAGGTGAGAGGTGTAATAACAGGCTTTAAAATATCAGCTATAATCATATTGCCCAGAGAGGATGAGTTCAAGCTACATTTAAAAGGAGTAAAGATTCAGGTTTGTCATAAAACAAGCTGGATCTGATGTATAATTAATTTGATAATACAGTCATGTGCTCTGTTTCATACATCTACATGTAAATCTTGGTTTGACACACACTTAGTATCAGGTATGCAAACAATTAAAAATTCTGCCAAGAATTCTGTGCTGTTACAGAAACTGAAAACGAGCACTGTTCTTTGAAATTTTCTTTCCAAAAAGGAATAGATATTTTCTCTTGTACATCTTTGTAACAGTCAATTTATGGCCATTATGAAAACATAGATTTCCTACCTGAGCAAACCACACCAGCATCTTCATGGTGGCTACAGTTGTCAGACCCAAACCCTGAGTGCTGGCACTGTGTCAGGGAGGATTCATTTCCAGAACACCTCACATCATCCAACCAGATGGGCCCGCTGCCCTGTCCAAATTGGGCACTGCTTTGAGCAGCCAGAGCTCTGCCACAGCCCACCTGTCTACACACCACCTCAGCGTTGTTTATGTTCCAGAAGTCAGCACACACCGTTCCCCATTGGCAATCATGGTACATCTCCACTCTGCCAGAGCATTCGTCATCTCCATCCACCAGTCTGATCTGGGCACTCGCTATATGAAATTTAAATTTTTTTAATTTTCAAAAAACCATTCACATCCTCGGGTGATAATAATGTAGAGTTTCCTTCAAATAAGCAAATATATTCTGTGGTTTTCTGTTTCTCTCAAGCAAACTTTTCTTTGTCTAAATTTATTCACTATTTATTTATCAGAAAAAGAGGGATATAATAAAATGCCTAAAAGTTCATTATGTAATCATATTTGACTGATAGGATGAGATCAATTCTTTTAAAAGGGGTAAATATTTAGTTTTGTAATAAAACACACTGGATCAGATGGATAATTCATTTGGAAAAAGTCATGTGCTCTGTTTCACACATCTAGAGTACATTTAAATCTTGGTGTTACAGACACTCAACATCACGTATGGCAACAATTAAGAATTCAATGTAGAATTCTGTGCAATAACAGCGACTGAAAACGAGCACAGTTCTTTCAGATTTCCTTTCCAAAAATGAATGGACATGTCCTTGTGTACATTTCTGTAATAGTCAATTTAAGGCCATTATGAAAGCAAAGGAGAAGATTTTCTACCTGAGCAAAGAACAGCAACATCTTCATGGTGACTACAGTTTTGAGACCCAAACCCAGAGTGCTGGCACTGTGTCAGTGTGGATTCGTTTCCAGAACAGCTCACATCATCCAACCAGATGGGTCCGCTGCCCGGTCCAGAGCAGGGAAAGCTTTGAGCAGCCACAGCTCTGCCACAGCCCACCTGTCTACACACCACCTCAGTGTTGTTTATGTCCCAGAAGTCACCACACACCGTTCCCCACTGGCCATCATGGTAGATCTCCACTCTGCCAGAGCATTGATCACTTCCATTCACCAGTCTGATTGCTATATGAAACACATGAAACACAACGCACTGGTCACATTGGTTAAGAACAAACATGATATCTGTAACTGTATCATATGACGAGGCTTAAATCCCCCTTAGTAGCTTCATAATTTCATCACTGGATGACGTGTAACCCTGTTTTAGGTTCAGTTTCATCTCCAAATGCTCCAAACCCAAAAACTACACAAGTTAGCTCACAAACAGCCCACAGCTATCTAACTAGCTTTCTCTATAATGTTAGCACACAGTTATGTTGGCTAGTAGCAATGGTAGTGTTGTTATCTTGTACAGAATATTAAAAACTTCTGTAGATAAAATGAACATCGCATGTTAAGTCTAGCTACATTAGACCATGTCACCTGTGTCAATGAAAAGTACTGAGATCAACTTTGCACAAGCTTGCAGGCTAAAGAAACAAATCCTGCTACTATATTCACACTATTGGGTGCCATTTGAAAAAAGTCTCACACTCTGAAACCCTTCTAAATTTTTCCTAATTTTCCATCGCAAAATGAAAAAAAGTACTACAATTTAGAAATGTCACTTTTAAACATTTAGAGAGAAATTGGTGCAAAACATTGTAATCGCTTTTTCAAGAGTAACGTTTTTCATTAATGTATGATTAAAAAAGGATATATTATACATAAAAATAAAGATTCAATGTAAATATAAATGTAAATATAAATGTACTCTGGATCTGTTATATGCAAAATGTTGGTGTCATATAAACCCATGTGGGCTGGGCATCCATGTGATGCATGACACACTAATAAAATTCATTCATTCATTCATTCATTGTACCTTTTAAACATCAACATAATTGTTAAATTTAAATGTTAAAAGTATAAACTACATATTTTAAATATATACTAATTGGCCACACCTCCTATGTGTAAAGTCAGTATTTTGCATGATGGAAGGCAGTCTCAACCACACTCACGCAAACATATCTGAATTGGCTGCCTCCCACAAAAGATATCACTCGACATTGATAATAAAACTGGCTCACAGTTAATAATGATTACGAACATTAACACAGACATGTGAATTGCACTTAAACTGAACACTGCATATGTTCTCTTGTTCATCTTTGCAACAGTCAATTTAAGTCAATTTAGAAAAACTGAAGATTTCTTACCTGAGCAAACCACACCAGCATCCTCATAGTGAGCACAGTTGTGTAACCCAAACCCAGGGTACTGGCACTGTGTCAGAGCAGATTCGTTTCCAGAGCACCTCACATCATCCAACCAGATGGGCCCGCTGCCCTGTCCAAAATAAGCACTGCTTTGAGCAGCCAGAGCTCTGCCACAGCCCACCTGTCTACACACCACCTCAGCATTGTTTATGTTCCAGATGTCATCACACACCGTTCCCCACTGGCCATCATGGTAGATCTCCACTCTGCCAGAGCATGGGTCATCTCCATTCACCAGTCTGATCTGGTCACTGGCTACAACAATCATATGAACAGACCAATGAGTTTTGTGTTTTCTTTCCTACGAATGTCACAATTCATTGAATTCACTGAACGTGCCATTGAGGTGCAGGTTTGCGCGCCAAAAATTCACTTTCTGATGGTAATCAGTAGAAAATGAGGCCAAGGTAGAATAAATAATATTGCCTATTTCTTAAGGGTTGCGAGTTTGTGGTCATTGGGGTTATTTCTGTAGGAAACCCTGAAAAGTGCCGCAGTGCTGTATAGGTATGGGGCATGCCCCACCAAGCTGTAACTTGCCGGACAGCACACCTGCCATCCCACAATGTGGCGTACAGCACTCTGTTTCTTGTTTCTTATTAAAAGCAATGTTAAAACTGTTCATATTATTGGCCTGCTTTTTTTCACCGTATTTTTCTATTGTGGGTTCTCTTAAATGTAGCTTATCCAAAGTTGTTGGGCCAATAACATTATGCCACTGGCCAGTCTCTTCCTAAAGGTGCACTGTGATAACGCGAACGGGTGTGTCGCCTCATAGCCGTTACTGTATTGTAGGGCTGCCGCAATTAGTCGACGTAATCGATGACGTCGATGCTGAAAATGCATCAAATTAAATATTTTAAACCGACACATCGTTTTTTAAATTTTTATTGATTTACCTTTTTGATTTCTAAAACGCTTCAGTTCATTGTAACAAATGTTTTTCTTCAATATCACTACGTAATTGCTACATAACATTAGTCGTTTTCGGCTCCAGTCATTGGTCGGCTCCAGTCAACGCTACAGTTTTTATGGCGGCAGCAGCAGAGTCCGACTCGGTTGCTAAAGAGGTTCGGAGGTTCCAAAAATAGCTGTGCGTAATACCACACGTGTTGTTTACGGTGGTGTCACCATTTTCAGTACAGTCTGGCTTGATTAACAATTAATTTATTCAGTAGGTGAAAGTATAAGCTTTCTAACGATGCATAACATGTCTAATTTTGCTTTTGGAATAGCGTTTTATAGGTCAGTGTAACCAAAATAGTCTTATTATTGTGTAACCTCATAGCTGTTACTGTATTATGTATTATAGCATGGCTGGAACGCTGTATTGACCAATCAGCATCTAGGACCAGAACTATCTGTTTTATAATTAAGCAATAAGGCACAAGAGGCCATGCTATATTGTGGACATAGTCATGGATAATGTGGGTTGTTAGGCACAATGTGAAGAGGAGTGCCTGCAATCCATTTAGTCGCAACTATATTCACAATTTACCACAGCCTCAATTAGTGCCTTATTGCTTTTATAAAATGGGGGTAATATCATTGATTAATTGATTAATTGATTAATTGATTAATTAATTAATGATCACATGTATTGAGCATTTGAGTATTTAATTAATTAATTAAATATATATAATATATATATATATATACACAATAACATTCTCCCACCAGCTAATATAGTTCCACAACAATGTTACAAAAAGGATGCCAAGTAACACACCAAAACAATGGAAATATTGACACAAGCTCATTTGCTATCAACTATTTGTGGTAGAGTGAATAGAGCCGCTTTCTAGCTAAATTTTTGACTGCTACACAGTTAACCTGAGCTTATTTGAAACATTTTAGCCTGTGTCTGATCCCTGGACATGGAGCCTACCTTCATCTTTTGTGTGGTTATTGAAAGACACACAGAAAATAAAGTTAGGATATAACCTATAATATTAACTATTAATTAACATTAGCTAGCTAAAATGCTTGGTTACTCATTTTAGCATACTAACGTAACTTCGATTGAATTTTACAATAGCGTGTAGTCTATGTGAGCTACACGCTCACATAGACTACCAAGTCATGCAAACTAAACTAGTAATATTAATGTTAGCCTACACCTTGCTAACTTGTCAGTCACTCCACTTCTATAAAATGACAAAACCCTAGAAAGAGTCTAGTTAAGTATCATCACTTTTGCATAGGGTATATTCATCTGTATGTTGTCATTTACATAAGTGATAAATGGGTGAAACAGTGCAGTTTTTGGCTCAAAAGACACACCATAAATTTTGTTAGTGTGTTTTGAAATCATCCATAGACAACTATATCACCTGTGTTTTCTTAATAACGTACCTATTGCCAATGGTACAATGTCTTGTTAAAGGTGCCCACTGATATTATAAACTGCATGCCAGCCATGCTATAATACACAATATAGACCCCTTCATGGCCTAAGTCACCAAAAATTTACATGCACATTTTGGCAACGGAAGTACGGAAATTGTATTATTATGGAACTGGTGTGATAGAGGGGGAATTGCTTCATGCTACCACTTTTTCGGAACTACTCAAATACAGAAAATGTAGTGTTTGTGGCTATATATGTGTATCTGATGAAAAACAAGTTTTCAACATACAAAAATTACAAGTTACTCACACATACAAAGCACTGTTTATAAGTCATTCATTCAAACTGGCAAAATCTAGGCCTACCTTTAAAAGTATTGATGTCCAAATTATACCCAGTTACAAGAAACAATACTGGCTATTTTAGCTTGCGCACATTAAACAAGCTGTATACCAAAGCAATGCTACCCAAAGTTTCCAATATTGTTTCACGCAACTTTAAACAATTTTACAAACATATTTACAATTTGGACATCTTTATTTCTTTCTTTTTCGGTGGAACAGAGTGGCCAGCTTGGGATTCAATTTACTAAAGACATAATACAGACTTACTGGTTAAAGAGGTCACTGGAAATGCGACATTGTTGGCAGCACTGGTAAGGTTGGATCCGGGAAATGATGTTGTGATACTGCCGCTGGAACTTGTTGAGCTTGATGCTTCTGAACTGACGTTGATACCAGGTATTAGGGCTTGTGTTGTATTCACCAAACTTGCATTTATGGAATTACTCCCTACAAAACACAAAGCAGTTAAGAATCAGTGTCAAGGCCTTGACGCCTTGAAGTTCATAGCAACATCATAAAGAAAATTTTAACATCTTTTGCTTAGATTTAGCTTGCCAGCTAGCTTGCATTCTCTTCCCACTATTTCTTTAGTTTTTTGGTCTATAACATTGCTTGTTTTTATGAAATTGTCAGGAATCCTGCCTGATTCTCCTTGTGTTCCGTTTTAGTTTTGTTTATTTTTTATTTTGTAGTGTTTATTTATTTTTATTTTCAGTTTACTTGTTTTCGCTTGCGGTTGTTTTCTGTGTTCGTGTGCTTGGGTGTGCGTTTGTTATTGTTTTTCCCCCTTAGGTTCCTGGTTCCTGTCCATGCCCACGCCCCGCCCCAGTTCCACCGGTTTCCGCATCTGCAATCAAGCCTCCAGTTACCTTCCTCACCTGCATCCCATCTTCACTCTTTGGCGTTGCTATTTAGTTTCTGTGTGCACCTTTTTTCTTTGCCAGATCGTGCCTCTGATTTTTCGAGTAGCCTTTCCAGCCTTGTTTAGTGTTTTTGTCCTTCCTGGTTTTTCGACTTTTGCTTGTTTGTTTCCGACCTCGAGTTTAGCCTGCCCGTGTTATTTCTTGCCTTGGTATTTTTGACCCTTGCCTGTTTTCTCGACCTGCCCCCCGGATCCCGTTTTTGTGCCTCTGCCCTGTCTATTTGATTTCCCGGATTTTGACCCCTGCCTGTATTTGATTAAGAGACTGCTTCTGATTCTGTGCTTCGCAAAATAAATCGCATCTTCTACTAACTCTGGTCCGCTTCTGAGTCCCACCCCAGACCCTGACAGAAATAGCTATCTTTTCACTCATCAATAGCAAGACCACACAACCCTGAGATGCTTGCTGTCACAATCGAGAGATCTACTTTTTCATTATTGGTTATAGTTATTTTAGAACCTTAGTTCTTTTTTCTTAATGCTTACCTGCCCATTCAGTTTTTTTTTACAGTGAAATAATTAATCAATCTGGTCACACATTATGCCACTTGAAAGTGCTAAAACTCACAGTTATATCTGTATATACTATTTTATGATGCCAATGTTTTAACAACAATGGTTCCTTATTTTGTAATGTGGGTTGGCAAAACAAGCTTGGGGGGGGGGGGGGGGGTGCATCTTCTATGCATTTTTGAAATGACAACATGAATTTCGGTTAAGTCGGTGTCTTTATCACAGAAAGGATCCAGTGAACAAAATCCACTGTCAACGTGCAAACTTAGAGAAACATCGAAAGACTGTCCATTGTTCACACTGTTTGCAATTCTCCTGAGGAAATGTCATTGTTATCCGTTTCGTCATGACATACACACCAAAAGTATTGTGTACATTAGAATGTTAATATTTCTGGTTTGTATAGACTCTCTTAAACAAGATGAGCCCACCTACAAGCTTTTCTGACAAGTACTGGCTAAACAGTCCCTCAGTATAGCCAATGGGACCCACAGTGTGCCAGCAATGACTCGACCTGGTCAGTATAAGTTCTGCCAACTATACAGCCAGCCAGTGGTGAGCTATCATAATCACGACTGAGAAGCATTTTAGCCAGTGAGATTCTATAAGTGTATAACAGTATATGGTTTGTTAGGCTTGCACGAAAGGAGACATATTGTTTCTCCTGCATAAACAAACCATAACTTTTTCAGTACGAATGCTGAAAACGTTATGCCCTGGCAAGCAAGGTTCGTGAGGGTTTTTTGCATAAAAAGATTGCTATTTACAAAAATGTATTGACATTTATTTTGCAATGTCTGAGTCTAAACAGAAAGCTTTAAATTCGGAAGCCTTGGAAGAAATCGTCTGAGCTTTGACTTCACAGCAGAGGATGCATGTTCAATGAAAGACTTGATCCTGTTTTATATTGGTGAGCGCCTAAACACATTCTCAAAATACATTTATTGTTATTCAGTATGCTTATAATTAAGAAGAAGGCTGGATTTTAAGCAATAAATGTGGCATGTGAAATGACGTGAAATTGCAGGACGTGTTTGACATGTTGATGGGCATGGGGTAATTTTGACAAAAATTTCAATCAGTGGACCTCAATCAATGGATTGGTAAGCTAGACAGCTTATGTAGTTATTTTCTACAGTCTTCTAGACCTGCTGCTGCCAGAGGTGACAAGGGGAGAGCAAGGAGAGGGAAGTGGAGAGGGAGGGGGTAGAGGGAATGAGAGGACGGAGGGTGAGGGTGACAGGCAGGGGAAAGCAAGCTAATTTCAGCAACACTTCTTCCACTAGCATATGGTATACAATATATAACATTTTACACCACTAACATTTTACACCAAGTGTCCTTTTCAAGTCTCCAAATAGCCTTTTTGGAAACCTGACCAGGCATAGCTCAGAAAAAATAATGCTGAATTTCTGGTGATATTATCATCAAATTAGAACCTTTATTTGTCCAGCATTGTGGCTGTGGCCACAAGCATCTGGTATCCTTTCAAAAAAGAATAATCTTTTTGGTGAGAAAAAACGTCCACTGCGAAAAAACCACTGTGTTTGAGCTTCTGTTACTTTCTTTCAGAAACATTTACAGTTATGACCCTTGGAAAAGATAATTTCAGATATTCTGTAAATAAGAGCAGGCTATAAATAAGAACAGGCTATAAAACTATTCCTTTCATTCCCAGTTATAAAACTCTGAGAAAATGAAATGAGATTGTAGGAAGTTTCCTTTAACAGTTACAGAGTTTTACACTGTAGTACACATGCACATCTGTAAGACACCATGTTGTACAGTAATACAGGGCAGTGAAGCACGAATGAAAGCAGAGAGACTCCATGCTTTACCTGCATCACCAATTGAGAAGGCCGATATCCATAGGAGTAACAGTGCTGCTCCTGAGATCGTCATTCTTCAGACTTCTTGAGTCTCCAGTGACCATGCAAAACCTACTGGGAAAAATCAAAGGCATCAACGACAAAGCTTGTTAATAATTATATAATTTTATGGTTTTAAAAGAATTTTTTTTAACTTAATTTGTGTTTTTGCAATTATTTACACTAAAGAAATGAATAATAACTATAATGCACCTAGCAAGCAATCTCAAAGGTGTTGTGTCAGTCTTTTCTGGTCACAGTGATTTATATCAGTTGGCTGTGAGAACAGCATCAATCTATTCTAATAATAGGAGTAAACTCAGCCTCTTCTTGGAAATGCTATGCTATCATGCAACATTTCAATATATTCAGTTTATGAATCATTTATGAAGGTAGTGGAACCGGTTTCCAAGTAGCACATTCACACAGCAGTTTTACTAGGCGTTTGCTTATTGGTCATGAGGTGAGAAACACATGTGACAACTAGATGGCTGTCAGAATTCAACCAATTTCTTTTTTCTTTTTTTTTACCTTGGATTAGAAAATATTTCATTTACAGTAATATGCAGTAAGAACAACCATACGATGGTTCCAGTTGTGTGCAGTACAAAAAGTATTCACAGCCTTGAAGACATGAAGATTAGCAAAGAAGGCTGCATGAATTAAAAAAAACAAAAACAAAAGTAAATTCCAAATATTCAGTTTACATTTATTTATGAAGGGTGTGGAACTGGTTTCCAAATAGGACATTGTGTGCTTCCTGGTGATGGGGTGGGAATTCCAAACTTTGTTTATGTTGCTAGATCGACTTATTTCTTGATTTATTTGGCACTGTAACTTTGATAGGCATTGCGGTCCAAAATTGACCTTTGCGGCCACACACACCCATGGTGACTCCTTTGAATATACATTTTATACTTTCAGATAAGTTCAGTTATTTACTGGAAACTATAACAAAATCGCTAAAGAACCTACACCCCCTGCTTAACCATACATTTTGACTAAATCTCTGTCATTCCTTGTTGCTTCCAAATGGCTCTTCACATAAAAAAATGCCAATTTATACAATTATATTGGCTGTCTGTAATCAGAGCCAATCATATTCAGCCTTCTCTCTCTGGTGAATTTGTAGATTTGCTGCAAAATGACAAAAAACTGTCAAATAAAACCTCATTGTACCCGTTTCAAAAATGCGTCTGGTTTTTGTCTGGAGAAGATGTGGCAACCCTAGTGATATGGCCATTATGACCTATAAGAATGTGTTAAAATACTGTCATATCACTGTCATGTTGGTATCACCCAATAATATTTTAAAACTAACTTACCCAGTATCAGCTTCATGATAAATTAAGTGTAAATGTCATGCATAAAATAGCTTACTCAGTTATCAGCACCCTTGTATTTTTTATTTTCATAGTGTCAATCCAAACTCAAAAGCAAAGCTATAAAGATTCAGTAGCACTCTAGACTTATGGTTTCTCTCTGCTTAATCAAGCTAGTGAGTAAAAATATTTTGCTCATCATAAAATAATGTTGGTTGTCATCTGCTTCTTGTTTGCAGCTTGCAATTGTGCTGTAATGCACAACAGGAAGGCGTGGGCATCGGCCAGTATGGCCGGTCAAATATTTGGCTCTAGAATTTCATCACTGTCACTCCGAATGGCCACATAAATTTGAATAACAAGGACTGCAATTTTTATGATCAGAATCTGTACAGGCAGCAAAATCATCCTCGCAGTTGTGACAGTCTCAGGGGAAAAGATCCACAAGGAGGTGGAGATGTTAGAGACTGAGCACAGGAACAAAAAAAAAAACCAAAAAAAAAAAACAGCAAACAGGGGAATCACTTAGAGTAACCAAACTCAGAAACCCAACACACAAGTAACTGGCAATTTGCAGGGCATTAACATCACACGAGACCAAGCAGCAGTAAACTGTGAACTAGGAAATGAAGTAAACCAAAACACAGGTGGGCATGACAAACTAATGAAACATGACTGCAACCATTAAAAAAAAACAATAATACACACAACAAACACAACCCTGTCAACAAAGAACAGAGACCACATAAATATTTGTCCAGTTGAGGTTTTCCACTGGATTTGAGTGATCATTGTCCAATAGTGTGCATCAGAGACACTAGACTGCCTAAATCAAAACCCCATTTTATCGAAAAGAGGAACTTCTGGAACTTTGAGAAACAAGGGTTCGTGTATGATCTGTACCATGCCAATTTGTCATGTATCTCTAGTATCCCTGATCTGATCCTGAGATTACACTTGACCATTTCTCATCTGTGTTTATCTCCCTGACAAACAAGTATGCACCCATGAGAGGATTTAGAGTTCAAAACCTCCCTGGTTTACATCTGAGCTCATTGACTTGATTCAGTTGAGAAATGAAGCTTGGGCTCAAGCCAGATGCACCAGTAGCTCGTCAGACTGGCTGGCCTTCAGACAGTTAAGAAATAAGCACGCTACCTCTGTAAGGAATGCAAAATTAAAATATTATTTTCTTGTTGGCTCTCATGCTAATCCAGAAAAGTTAAAAAAAGTTAACTCAACTAAGTGCAAAGGTCATAACTCACTGCCTAATCAAATCAGGCTACACTCTAATTCAGTTATGGATCAGAGTGAAATAGCTGATGCCAGCATTTTGTTGCAGTGAGCCATATTTTTGAGAGAGAATCCAGAATTAATGTTGACATTTCAGATTTATCTGAGCCTACATCCGAAGGAACCCATGATTCTCCAAATACTGCTCCTAATTTTGGAGTTACCAGGAACAGAGTTGCCCATTTTTCTTTTTCTCCATTTTGTGTGAGGTGCTTAGTGCTCTCCTGGCTATTGATACGAATAAGTCCACTGGAGAAGATCAACTATATTTTATTAGGTTTGCTGCTCCTCTGATTGCAGTGCCCCTGGCTCATATTTTTAATCTCACTATTCTCTCAGGTGTTATCCCTAAAGTATGGAAAGCTGCGCATGTGCTACCACTCCATAAGGGTGGTGATCCTAGAGACCTTAATAATCAGTGCCCTATTTCTAAACTGTCCTGCTTGGCTATGGTTCTAGAATCTCTCATCAACAAGCAGCTTAAAGCCTTTCTCACTAGGTACTCCATTCTGAGCAATCACCAATCACGATTCAGAGCTGATCGTAGTACTATTTCTTCTACAACTCTTGTGATAAGTGACATTGTGACCTTTTTAGATAATAGACCACATTGTGCTCTTCTTTTTGTGAACCTGTCTGAAGCATTGATACCCTCGATCAATCCACATTGTTGCATAGGCTATCCTCTATTGGATTGGATCTAACTGCCTGTAAATGGTTTGAAAACTACTATCTGACAGGTCTCAATGTATAGCTGCTAATGTATAACTTGTTCCAAGTTTCTCAATATAATTAATGGTGTCTCTCAAGGTTACATTTTAGGTCCTGTATTATTTACAATTTTTATAAATAATGTTGTTTCTCATGTAAAGAGTTGCAATCTACATCTTTATGCATGATGACACATCACTTTACTGTGCTTCTACTGTATCCCAAGCTGTTGAAAATCTGCAGCTCGGCTTCAATGCCTTGCAGAAGGCCCTCTCAGATCTCAAACTAGTATTAAATTCAGACAAAACTAAATACATATTATTTACCAGCTCTAAAAAGAAAGATTTTACTGAGCTACAGATATGCACACTCAATGGTGCCCATATTGAGAGTCTCACACTATAAATATCTGATGGAAACCTGACTTTTAAGACCCATATTGATAAATAAATTCAAAAACTACGAATGAGACTTGGTTTCCTTTACAGGAATAAATCTTGTTTCTCATTTTGCGGTAGAATTGTTGAGGCAACATTCCTTCAGTAGGATTGTTGAGGCAACATTCCTTCCCATATATTAAAGGTCTTCCTCCGGCTGTACTCTGCGAGAGCCTGATTGCATTCTGCGGTGTGAAAAGTAGCTGGTGCCAATACGTGTTTCAGAAGAGTATTGGCAGTAAGGTTCACACAAGAACGCGATTGCAGATGGAACATTCCAAAAAAGGGCGGGAACTGGATACGTGTCAGCTCATGCCGGGTGCCACATTTATTTTAAAAGAATATATAATTTGATTCCCAGTTCAAGCTTTCTTTCCTTTATTTTATTTACTTTTTTTTTTAAAAGGCCACGGTGTAGATTTGCATTCACATTTGTTTTAAACGTAAGGGTTGTGTCATGGTAGTGGTGTGTTTAAGGACTCTTGTCAGCTCTTTTTAACCAAGTAGGGTTGGCCTTAGCTAGTACATGGCCAGCAATAGTCCCGTACTGCAGATTTACAAGCTTCAAAAACACCTTCATGTGTCAGGTGAACTGCTCAGTCAGCACATTAGTTCAGAACTAATAACTTTTGGGGAAAATTGTAATCATTAGACATCCTACATTTGTGTGTAAAGTGCAAAGAACCTCATGCAGCTGTAATGCGTAATGTGCAGTGAAGGTGTGCACCTTTTCCATTACATGTGCTCCACTGAGTACTATTTGCACCTTTTCCTGCATAAATACCTTTACTTCTGTGCATATCGCCTATTGAGAGATTGTAAAGAAGCCGTTTAACTTCCAACAAATTTCTCTAGAACTGCAGAGCTATTTTCAGGGAAAAATAGTTTTCAACTTTTAACACAAGATCCCCAAAGAACATCTTTAGCATTAGAATGTAGCATATAGCCCTTAGACATAAGAAATTTAGACAGAACCCAGGCTCTGTAGTAAAAATATTTATTTACATCAAAATGTATTTAATGCCCAATCACTTTAAACATCAGAAAGGTTTCATAGAATCAGAATCAGATGATTTTGATACTCTGAATAATTAAGAATGTTATTCATTGGCCAAGTAAGCTTGCAGATATGTCTTGGGTTGGCTTATATAGATCCAATTAAAGAATACACAACAACCACACCAAAAAGCTTAAGAATAAGGGAAGTTGAAAAAGGGGGAATATTAAGTATAGAAAAATAAACTAAATTAGAATGCATTAAAATGAACATAATTATGTATATTCAGTTTTACAGTATCATCAGCATTGTACCAGTATTGACCGTTAACAAAAGTAACGGACACTCCAAAAGCCATTTAAAGGTCTTTCCTGGCAAGTAAAAAAAAAAAAAAAATGTAAAACTGGGCTAAAGGAACCTAAAGAGAAGGGGGAAAAAACCCCAAAGAAAATTCTTTTTTTAAAAGAAAGAATCCTTGTTAGCTTTGGTGCAAAAAAACTGCACAATAAACATGCTGAGTTTAGTTGCGTCATGTCTTAACCTTTCTGGTTTTATAGGTATTACTGAATAATTGAAAAAATATATATAGGTATTACTGAAAAAATAAAATTATATAGTGATATTTTTATTAATTCATATTGTGATATGAATATTAATCCAAATCGCCTACCCTTACAGCAAACAGTACGTTGTAAATCTTACGACTCAAGGTGAGTTTTTAAGAGTAGTTGATTGATAATATAATCTTTTGCTACAGAATCACAGTTTACCAATGACCTCAATATTCTGTCATATAGTTTAAACCTCTTTACAGTCACATTCCATTGTAATGTTTCCCTCAAGGAGGACGGCAATTTCTCCTTCAGTGGCAAGACACCATCACTGCCGTTGAGCTACAAAAATCCTGCAGTTTACACACATGGCTTGTGAGTACACAGCATTGGAGGGGAAAAAAAGTAGATACCAAAAACCACCCAACAAGGCACAGGACAACCACGTGCGGCCAGAATTGCCCCAGTGCAACTCGGCACTACTTAGTACACCACAGCCACCCCAGAAAACACTGCCCTCAGCAGGGAACAAACACCCCAGCATGGGGTTAAAAATGCAAATATCAAAATGTTTAAGAAACTTAACGGGACAAAAAAAATGGCAGTGAGAGCCTGTTCTGTTTTGTCTTGTTCCATGTCACTGGACATGATTATTTTGTGAAGAATCATCTACATATGAAGTGGTGGTGTGTGTGTGTATGGTTTTGTAGTTTCACTAAGTGATGCAGCTTGCATGTGTGTGATGACGTTCTGTGCAACTGTGAAGGTGAAGTTGCGCCGATCCAAGAAATGGTTTTCTAACTCGCCTGTATCATTTACAAGGTGTTGTAGGTTGTTGTTTTGGAGGTAGGTATTCATTGCAGTCGTGTACAAACTGAGCTTGTGAGTGCCTGTGGCCGCTTTGCAATTGATTACTCCAGTCGTAGAGGTATTGTAATTGCAGGTATACTGATGCATTTTACATTCTGTGCACTTGTTTTTCAGAGATTTGGTGTCAAATGTGGCCTGGTTTTTGTGGCACAGATCACGTGTGCCTTTGAGTGATAGAGACAGCAGTAACTTCTGCTTCAATAGCCAAGACATTTTCATTGCAGGTTCCTTCAGTGGGCATGGGATGGATGTTTTTTAAGGTATCGATTGGGGTGATCTTAGTGCTAGGTGTTATTGTTAAAAATGTTTCTCCCAAGAACTGTCTTGTTGTTAAATTAGAAAATCTGTAGGATTTCTGTAGCTCTACAGTGGTGATGGCTTTGTTCCATAAGGTCAGTTGTATGCTGCTTGTGCTGTCTGAGATCCAGCACTCTTTTGCTTCAAGGTCTCCTCCCCACTTGGTCACCTGAGATGTTGCTGGTTGGAGAGCAGAAACATGGGCATCAATTGAGGGAATCTGGAGGGAAAATAAGTGCACTCTTTAAGACTAAGAGAAACTTGCCACATTACATTTTTATATCCTTCTTTTTGGATTTTGGAAACTGGAGAAAATTACAGCAGCTGTATGTCAAGTTGTTACAGTACTCAGCAGATGTAGTCTGATATTTAAATATGAAGTTTAAGAGGCAAACGTGCTGTGATTGTTTTGTAGCAATGTGTTGGATTACATGTCAGTAATTTTGAAATATGGAAGTACAAGGTGATTTAGTAAACACATTAAGTGTTTTGGTATGAACTGTCAAGTCAATGGGTGTAGATATGTGTATGAGTATACAGATGGTAATTTAAAGTGTTGAAGTTTTAACAATACAGGACTGTGCATTGTGGTGACTGTCCGATCTGTTATATAGTATTTTCCAGTTCGTTTTCAAATGAGCTATGTACTTACTGGCTGTTTTGAAGGCATGGTCTTGATTTTGTCAATAGTGAATTTGGAGAAGTCATCAACAGTTTTCACAGGGAAGTCAACGCTGGTATTTGTCAGTATAGTTTCACGATTGCATATAATCTTAAAACTTGAAGGATCGTTGAAGCCTGAAAAGTGAATGGCATTGTCAAGATACAATACAAGTACATCTGAATTGCTGAGGCTTATTAATTACATCCAGATGTGGAAATAAATCACCATTTATTGGAAGAAGTTACAAAACATTGAATTTGTATTTGCATTTGTACAGAAACATATTGAACATACAATTATATAGCAGAAAAAAAAACAGTATTTGTTTAAACAAAACATCAATGTACAATATTAGTGTGAGAGTAATTGATATTACATATATTGCATCATCATAATGACATGGCAAATGAAAGGAATACATAGCATATAAAAGGTTTGCTGGTGCAGAGAATGTTACTCATGTGCAATCTTTTAATGGTCAATGGTATTATTAACAAATTATTTGCAATAAAAAAATAACCAGAACAAGTAGGGGTTACACTGAAGGAAGATGAATAACACAATATAGTAATATCTCAATTGCATTGTACTTAGTGCATACTACACTTGTTATAAGTTGGGCTATGAGTTCGTACTTACTTTTTAGCATGCAGTTCTTTTTACCAGCACCCCACTGAAACTTTCTGAAGCCGCATGTTAAGTAATTAACATTTTTATACCTTAAATGATGGGAACTAGTCATTAAATTACCATTAAAGAGTGTTGAAGTGCAGTACGTTAGTTAGCAGGAGGCGCTACATACACAGAGACATAAAGGTGGCATGTTATTAAAGTTCTGGGCCACATCTGAATCAGCTTACTTGCCTACTATTGTTTCCGTAATCAACCAATCACATGCGCACACAACCAGTGGAGCGAGCACCTTTTTAAACCAACAGTTGGATCTCTGCAGTGCTGCTTATTGCCTGCGCTGCTTCACTTGCTACTGTACAGAACTGCGCTCACCCTGCACAGCTACTGCACAGAGCTGCGCTCACCCTCCACAGCTACTGCACAGAACTGGCAAGCTACTGCACAGCGCGCTCACCTCACAGCTACTGCACAGAACTGCGCTCACCCTCCACAGCTACTGCACAGAGCTGCGCTCACCCTCCACAGCTACTGCACAGAACTGCGCTCACCCTCCACAGCTACTGCACAGAACTGCGCTCACCCTCCACAGCTACTGCACAGAACTGCGCTCACCCTCCACAACCCCAGCACCACCTGTTGTTTGGACCTGCTTCCAGGTACTGGGGGGGGGGGGGGGGGGTGCGTGCATTGAAGCAGATCCATTTAGACCAAAACCAAAAAAACTGTACTGACATATTCATTTAATTTTTTATCTACATACGTGAGTAGTCCTGAACGAACTTCAGTATCTTGTAGGTGGCATTTAAATCATGCTGCAAAAGAAAAAAAGTAGCATTCTGCAGAGCACAAAAAGTAGGCAAATGGTCATATCGGTCCTAGGATATTATGTAAAATAAACTTACTGTGTTCTTTGGTGATGTGCTCAAGTTCCACAGGTGTTTGGTTTGTAGACGCGTGCTGGAAGAGGGCATATCTATCTACATCAAAAATGACAGTGCGGTGGAAGCCCTCTCTACTTTGAAAAGTTGCAGTGAAGTATCTATGGCATTTTGCAGAGGTCATGATTCGCGACACTCTGTGAATATATCCAGCAATGGTGTCATCCGTGTTTTCTTTCTCCCTTTTCACAGGGAAGTCAATGCTGGTATCTGTCAGTATAGTTTCACGATTGCATATAATCTTAAAACTTGAAGGATCGTTGAAGCCTGAAAAGTGAATGGCATTGTCAAGATACAATACAAGTACATTTGAATTGCTGAGGCTTATTAATTACATCCAGATGCAGAAATAAATCACCATTTCTTTGAAGAAGTTACAAAACATTGAATTTGTATTTGCATTTGTAGAAACATACTGAACATACAATTATACAGCAGAAAGAAAACAGTATTTGTTTAAACAAAACATCAATGTACAATATTAGTGTGATAGTAATTGATATTACATATATTGCATTATTATAATGACATGGCAAATGAAAGGAATACACAGCACAGTAAAAGGTTTGCTGGTGCAGAGAATGTTACTCATGTGCAATCTTTCAATGGTATTATTAACAAATTATTTGCAATAAAAAAATAACCAGAACAAGTAGGGGGTTACACTGAAGGAAGATAAATAACACAATATAGTAATACCTCAATTGCATTGTACTTAGTGCATACTACACTTGTTATAAGTTGGGCTATGAGTTCGTACTTACTTTTTAGCATGCAGTTCTTTTTACCAGCACCCCACTGAAACTTTATGAAGCCGCATGTTAAGTAATTAACATTTTTATACCTTAAATGATTGGAACTAGTCATTAAATTACCATTAAAGAGTGTTGAAGTGCAGTACGTTAGTTAGCAGGAGGCACTACATACACAGAGACATAAAGGTGGCATGTTATTAAAGTTCTGGGCCACGTCTGAATCAGCTTACTTGCCTACTATTTTTCCGTAAACAACCAATCACATGCGCACACAACCAGTGGAGCGAGCGCCTTTTTAAACCAACAGTCAGATCTCTGCAGTGCTGCTTATTGCCTGCGCTGCTTCACTTGCTACTGTACAGAACTGCGCTCACCCTGCACAGCTACTGCACAGAGCTGCGCTCACCCTGCACATCTACTGCACAGAACTGCGCTCACCCTCCACAGCTACTGCACAGAACTGCGCTCACCCTCCACAACCCCAGCACCACCTGTTGTTTGGACCTGCTTCCAGGTACTGGGGGGGGGGGGGGGGGGGTGCGTGCATTGAAGCAGATCCATTTAGACCAAAACCAAAAAAACTGTACTGACATATTCATTACATTTTTTATCTAAATACGTGAGTAGTCCTGAACGAACTTCAGTATCTTGTAGGTGGCATTTAAATCATGCTGCAAAAAAAAAAAAGTAGCATTCTGCAGAGCACAAAAAGTAGGCAAATGGTCATATCGCTCCTAGGATATTATGTAAAATAAACTTACTGTGTTCTTTGGTGATGCGCTCAAGTTCCACAGGTGTTTGGTTTGTAGACGCGTGCTGGAAGCGGGCATATCTATCTACATCAAAAATGACAGTGCGGTGGAAGCCCTCACGACTTTGAAAAGTTGCAGTGAAGTATCTATGGCGTTTTGCAGAGGTCATGATTCGCGACACTCGGTGAATATATCCAGCAATGGTGTCATCCGTGTTTTCTTTCTCCCTTTTCTGAGGTGCAGTTGTCATATCGGTGCATGGTGCACTGCAAAATATAAAACATTGGAGCATGAAATTAGTTCGCAGAAATCTAAGGATTAAATTCAAATCACTATATCAACAAGCATAGCTGTTTTTTTATTGTTAAAGAAAATGGCAGAAATGCAAGGTGTTCAGTATTGTGTTGTTCAAGCTGTACAAAAACATACTAAGAGTTTTTGGGGGCTCAACGTTTAAAATGTCATTTTTAATTTTCTCCTTTGATCTTTCAGCTCTCTGAATGTGTAGGTTTAAAATGAAGTTAAATGACCCATAGTTTAGTTAGTTAAGTCTACCTAAGTGTGCACTGCAATATGGCCTTGTGTGGATTTTTCACTGCATGCCTGGAAAAAATCTAGTTGACACTGCGTAAAATGCTTCATGAACAATGAAAGAATAAAATTGGGCCTGTCATGTTGATCAGGGAAATTCTCAAATCTAAAACGTGTCCAAGTAATTGTTTGACAATCAACAAAATAATGAAGCAAGCTTTTGAGCAATAGTAAATTTAATTGATAATTTGTCTTGTAAATGATAATGCTGTCCCTAAAAACAATGAGTACATGTTGATGTAATGCAATACAAATGTGTGCAATTCATATTTAAAGTTATTTAAATTAGTAAATAAATGAAATCTAAGTGAACCATTATTTGAGCATCAAATAATGTAGTTTGTTAAAGATACAAGTTTAACAGAAAAATACTTCTGAATTTAAACAGGTAATTCTGGAGACAGATGATCACAATCACACATACAGCATGCTATTTGTTTTCTATGCAACAATACAATTTATGGGAATCAGACTTGGGTCAAATACGTATTTGTTTTGGATTCAAATACTTTTCTGTACTTTATTGATTTTGCCTGGTATAATTGAGACTGCCAGTATGACCAGAAGTAGGGTTTGCACTTTTTAAGAGTATTTCAGTGGTTCCAATACACCAGGCAAGATCAGTAAAGCGTAGAAAAGTATTTGAATCCAAAACAAATATGTATTTGACCCAGGTTTGATGGGAAAACATAATGTTAAAATAGCAAGTTGCATACACATTGTGAAACTTTTGAATGAATTAGGATATAGAGTTGTGAGTTTCAATTATTTATCTAAAAAAAAAAAAAGCTAATTTAAGGAATTTACATGTAGTTTTACTTCAGAGCTTTACTACAGAACATGACTTGGTTTGCATGCACCCACGCCCCACGCCCCAGACCGCACTGCCTTGTGAGTCAGCACTCAAAATAAAAATAAAAAAACATCTTACCAAGAGCGTTTTGTTGCTCTCTGTCCTCCTCTGTTCATCCCTACTTGGGGACATGTAGAGGGAGAAGCTGGCTCTATTACACCTAAAAACACATTATTGTGGGTCATTAAGCCATGGTTGCCCATCACATAAATCCACCCCATGTGATAAGCTTTAAGTCTGTGTACACAAAGACTAGTGTTTCATATCAGTCCATTCTTGCACCAACTAAAAGAAAAAGTAAATGATATTGAACCAGGGTCCTCCATCCACACTATATCTTAGGACGGCTGCGGCCGGGGCCGGGGGGGCGGTGTTCTGGTCGGAAAGGATACAGCAGTGTAACATGCCATTAGTAAACCAGGATGAAGTGATTTTATTCATTATTATTAAAATATTGTCCTTGGCAATGTATAAATAAAGCACTACTCATAAGCTGATGTCCTTTAGGGCTGTCAACACTGGTCAAAAATTACGTTCGAATATAATAAATAAATAAATAAATAAATAAATAAATAAAACAAGTTCCAATATATATCACAAGTGTTAATTTTGAATTACATGTCAGAATCTGACCAACTTTCCGGCTGTGTTAATTGCGCGTTATGTCCACAAGATGGCAACCCAATACAACGAGAAAGGTAACTGCCAAATTTATATTTTATTGGAACATAAACATGAACGCAGACAGGTCTAAAAAGAACGTTAACATGAACATTAGAGATAGCTTTTAATATCTACATAGAGTTCACTTTTATCATCAGGTGTTGACATTAGTGGTACGAGAGTACGCATGCACAGCAAAAATATAACAATGCGTGGCAATTTTATGCCATAACGAAACGCGTACCTAAAAATGGATGGGCACCGAAAAATGGATACAATAAAATTGTCGCGCATTTTAATCTTTTAGCCGTGCATGCATAGGCTACTTGCGTACCACATGTCAACCCCAGTTTGTAATGCTTTTTTTAAAAATAGCATTAAGGCACACAATTTCGAAAAATATGACCAAAGGTTTTTTTCATTCTGGTGGATAATTTTCGAATAAAGTACTATGCTATCAAAAGTTAAAGGTATACTTTCTTGGACATTTTGGAGAGGGACCTAAGATTAGCATAGCTTTAACTTTATATATTATTTGCCAAACACCAGACAGTCCACTTGCGAAGAGGCCAGGGCCAATCTCCTTTTTATTCACTTACTTCACTATATTCTCAGCGGAGGAAAAGACGCGACCTAATCGGACTAAGAATGAAGTGAATGTGTGCGTAATACAACATAGCAATTTTAGGCATTTTAGCGCCTTACGTTTTCAACAGAGGAGGCGCTAAAATGCGAGATTTATTTTTGTTTTAACAAAACCCAACTTGAAAGGAAGACAGCCACAATACAGATGCGCTGTATTTTTTTCCCTTTCACATTACTATACAAATTTTCTCGAAAGTAATTTTTTGTTTACAATTCAAATAGCATTCCAATATCGAACCATCGTTTGACAGCCCTAATGTCCTCATCCAACCCTTCAAACACAGCAAAGGAAAGGGACAAAATGACAAATGTTACACATTATACAGTGAGCTCCATAATATTTGGGACAATTTTTTTTTCTTCTTTTGGCTCTGAACTCTACAATTTTAGATTTGTACTCAAACAATTCTTATGGGGTTAAAATGCACTCACAACTCTTATTCACGGGTATTTTTATGTTTTGTATTCACCATGTAGAAATAAGAGCACTTTCTTTGATTAGTCCCCTCACTTCAGGGTATTATAATGTTTGGGACAAATGGCATCCCATGTGGTTCTGATTAGTAAGGTATGTTCAATTGCTTCCTTAGTGCAGGTACAAGAGAGCTTTCAGTATCTAGTTTTTATTCTAGCCTTCGGAGTCAGTTATTCTCATGAAATGGGGGAAACTATTTATAAAATGTACAGTCATTTCTACATGGTGAAACCAAAATGTATAAATACCTTTAAAATAAAAGCTGAGAATGTGAAATGTAACCACAAATTAATTGTTTGATTACAAATCAAAAATTGTGGAGTACAGTGTCAAATCAAGAAAAATCTTTGTCCCAAACACACTACAGTATGTATATACTATATATAAATTATACAATGTATAAATTATATATACCACTATACCATTAACAATGTTAGCAGTGATGTTTATGGTGTTAGAAACATCATGTCCAAAATTGCACTCATGGAAAATTGGTGAAACGGTGATTCCTTTCTTATTCTCTATGTTGGAAGAAAGATGATGTCCAGGTCCAGGAGGCTTCTCTGCAAAATCAGTTTAAAAAGAGACTCAGATTTATGGCTCAGACTTTACACAAAGAAAAACTATCAATTTTTACAGTTTTCATGAAATTAGTCATTAATATACCAGAAGCTCTTGTCCAGAGTGACTTACACATGTTCTTTGTCATTGTATCACCCCAGTTTAGTAAGCAACAGCGCCATACCTTGCTAACAGACCAGCTAAGTAAAGTTCTCTTATGCCATGACAGAACCATAATAGACTACATTTACATAGTCAAACAGCTAACATCTATTTTTTTTAAATCACAATGCGTGCAATACCAATCCTAAAGGAACTACATTAAATTTTGGTATTTAGCAGGTGATTGCACTTTTACATGGAAAGAACACAAGTAACGCTCTTCCATTACATCCGGGGAGAGAGCAAGGTGCAATTTTGACTATTAAACCAATTTGCCCCTTTTTCTCTTCACTCTGGACTTTAACCATTTTATTGCCCACACAGCTGTGTCAAATAACACAGGCAGGTGACAGGCAGCTGGAAAGACCATATAAAGCTGGCAGTATATTCAGTAAGAAGAAAGAACTTCAGGATTGAGAACCACCGGCGAACATGTCCACAAACTGTTGTCAGTATACTCAGTGAGAACACCGCACCGTTTAAAGTCACTCCACGCCGCTGGGGCGTGAATAATTACGAGGCAGCTATTAAACGGGGCTGGAATCTTGCCCAAACCTCCGTCTTGCAGCTACGCCATGGATGTATAAAGAGAAGGGCTATGCGAGATCACAACACAAAACAAAAAGTTAAGTGTTTAAAGTGGCTTTAGTTTATCTAGCTATGCAAAAGAAGAAAAAAGGCGAGTTTTTCTGTTAGTTTTGGTGTCCGGGCATAAATATTTTTCTGGGTAAAGGCACGTCTTCACGGCACAGAAACATTGTGTGTAAAATTCCCAGATGAGTAGCACCTTTACCTGCTAGCGTAGAGGTTCTTAATGCCAGAGAGCAGTTAGATGAATGTCTGGCAGCAGTAGATAATCTTGCTCTCAGGGTTCAGAGGCTTGCTGCCCATTATTTCAGCACACCCCAGTCAATGCACAAACATACAAACCCGTATTCACACAAACATCCACATCACAGGTTTTTGAAGTTTTACAGTTCCCTGCGACCAAAATCTAAACCCTTACATGAGGAATCAATCAACTCACCAGGATCTCTGACTCCATGTGTTCTGTTGGTTGGGCTGGAATCTGAGTCACACTTGCTCATGGTATTGCTGACATAACAGAAACTTTAAAAAAATAAATAAATAAACTGGAAAAGAGGGGGAGAGAAAACAAGGGAAATGAATTAATGCCCAAGAAAACGTGCACTGTGGGTTTTCTCTGACAGCAGTGGGCAGCCGTGTTGCTGGATTGCCTTTGCATTCAAATAGCCTACCGTCACCTCAAAAACGCAAATCCCCAACTCTGTGTCCAAAAACACTGTTCACAAAAGAGATAAACATCTGAGATAAACAAAGTCAACAGCACAGGCCTGTAGAAAATATGCCTACATTTTTACTGTAAAATTGTGAAGGTAAGCAATTGTAAACAGCTAATATGTAAATAGGAATTGTATTATTTACAGTTAAACATACATTTAGGCTAACTCGTGCTAACCTATAGCCAACATTCTGCTATCGTATGCTAAACACGTTGTTACTGTTATTTATATGGTAAAGTTCCGGCAACTCAGTTGCCAGTATTTAACCTAAAAATGTACAACTTTTACAGGGTGAATTAAAGCATACATACCTCGCGGAATGAATTATTATTGGATGCACATGCGCCGAAAAAAAGTACGCAGATGATCCCCATTTTCTGGGCTAAAATACAGCCCGCAGCGCCATCCGACAAACATTTTATAGGCTACATTCCCGCGAATTCAAATATATTCAAATATCGCGCGCAGTCACTTGTAGATAAGAGAAGTTTAGATAAATATGGTAAAGTTCTTCCAACCCAGTTGCCAGTATTTAACGATAAAAATTGCCATTTTGAACGTAAATGAACGCATACATACCTCGCGGAATGAATTATTACTGGATGCACCCGCCGCCGAAAAATATGCAGCCGATCCTTGTTTCATCCGACAAACATTTTATACATTCCCTTAAAAGGTACGCAGGTCATTCAAATATCCCGCGCAGTCAGTTGCAGATAAGACGAGTTTTTTTTTCGAACGGCGACGACAACAGCGCCTTACCTTCTTCTTCTTCTCTCGGTTAAACTGGCGAATTGAGACCAACTTAAAGGTGCATACCGCCACCTATTGTACAAGAGTGTTTAACATCATATCATTTCACCCTATTACTTACATTCTACACACCAACCTTGTGTTTTTTTAAAAAGGTAAAGAGTGCCTTCCTGGCAACTCTTACCCCCTCTCCCTCTCTTTATGTTCCAGGAATCCCAACCAGATCCCATTCCCCTCCCACCTCTCTGACTTTTTCATGCAACCTTTCTCTTTCCGCTTCATACAATGCATTAAAATAATGTTCTAAGTTTTCTGTAACTCCACAGTTCACACACTTGTCACTCTTACTTTCCCCCAGCACAAAGTGCCATTTAATGCTGTGTGATCCAATCTGCTTCTTGTTATGATGATTTCTTCCCTTCTGATCCTTCCTTTATAGTACTCTGACCAACTTTTGTATTTTGTGATACCCCCTTCTTTTCCGGTCTTCCTCCCAACTTTTCTGCCATATCTCCATTCCTTTCTTCTTAATCACTGCTTTTCCTTCTCTTCTGCCAAGTGGTACTGGCACGGTTATTTCCTTTTGTAAGGCCCTTTTTGCTCGTTCGTCTGCACGCTCATTCCCTTTCAACCCCTCATGTGCTGGTACCCAACAGAACTGCACATCTACACCACCTCTGTGAAGTCTTAGCAAACTAAGGTAAAGTTCAATGAGTAAGTCTTCTATGACAGATTTTATTGACTAAATGCTTTTCATGACGGCTGTTGAGTCTGTGCATATCACCACCCTATCTGGTCTGACCTCTTCAACCCATCCTCGGCTCTGGGCACCTGTCCGGAGCTCTAGCCCAAGTTTGCTGAGCACCCACCCCCCTCGACCCGGGGCTCCAGCCCTAGACCAGCTAGACCAGCTGGGCACCCCCGCCTCCTGCCACTATTGACTTTCCATAACAAACCGGTGCCTGCCCGCGGCAGATGGGTTCCCCCTCTGAGTCCAGTTCTGCTCAAGGTTTCTTCCTGCTATCAGTCAGGGAGTTTTTCCTTGTCACTGTTGCCCTAGGCTTACTCTTTGGGGGCCGGTTCTCTGTAAAGCTGCTTTGTGACAAAACTCCTTTGTTAAAAGTGCTATACAAATAAATAAATTGATTGATTGTAACCCAATAATGGCTGCCACTATCTCTGCTGTATATACTGATAACTGATCGGACAGTCTTTTGGAGATAGATATTTTGAACTCAGGGATATATACACCAATTCCCACACACTCCTGTTTGTTCTTAGAACCATCTGTATATATTTTGAGATAACTGTGATAACTATTCCTCTGATATAATTCTGTTTTAACTCCCACTTCATTTTCTCCCCATTCTCTTTTATTTTTCATAATACTCATGTCTAGCTTTATCTCTGGAAAAAGCCAAGGGGGCACGTTACTAACTGGGGTGAACCTGGTGAACTCTAAGGCCTCCATTCCATATGCCCTCGCTCTTTCTTCCCTAGTCCATCTAAACCTATATCCTTTGAATATTTCCCAACATATTCCCAACAATCCTGCAGCGTCTTCTTCGCAGGGTTTTCCTCCCCACTTCCTTTTAACCCAACCCAATATGCAAGTGAAAGTTTCTCTCTCCTTAACTCCAGCGGTGTCTCTCCTGCTTCTATTAGTATTGCATTAATGGGTGTTGACTTAATAGCCCCTATACATAATCATAATGCTCTATACTGTAGTCAGTCCACTTTTTGTAATTTTGTGAAAATAATGGAGATATGTGATTAGTTAAGCTACTATGCTAATTAACAGACAAGCCCAGTATACTGGTAGAAAAGTACTAGCAGTCAAGACTGCGTTAATGAACCAATGTCAAACATACCTTACGTATGTACGTGAATTAAAACGTCACCTGAAATTCTTAATGCATCGCAAAACACGAGCTGCAGTGTCAAGCGTTGCAGCGAGGGGCATTATAGCAGATAACAAGATGAAGCCATCTTCTTTGATTTGTGCCTTTTCCTTCTCAGTCTTTTGCCACTGTCCTGGATTGCCCCCTGGAGGACGTGGGTTTATAACCTCCACAAGAACATGACAGCGCGCATTGAGAGTGCAACCGCGCCATGCATTTGCAGTGCATCGGCCTGGCGTTGTCATTTGCGCTCGCATACTTGCGTAGGGTATGTTTCAGGCCATAACCTGTTGGTTAAAATGTATATTGAATTACCAGTTTGGAGAATTATACAGCTCTAACTGTGTGCGTGCCAGCCAGGAGATCCAATCCTGCCCATAAGAAAGCATGGCAAACAAGCACACGTTTGTTAAAGGCCTACTGCAAATGCACAGGATGTGGACTTACATGCTATAACTGACAAAACTGACCTTGCATATCAGTACAAGCATGTGGATATCAAGAAAATGCATATTTTCAAGGTAATGGACCATGTATGAACTGTTAACGACCTCAAGATTCCCTCGTTTAGTTTAAACGACTTCTTCTCAGTACCACATTCCATTGTGATGTTTCCCTCAAGAAACACGTCCATTTTGGTTTTTTTGTCGTGCATGTCCCATTTTCTGCATTTCACCTTGACTCCATCATTGTTTACACGTTCAATCATATGTCTCTCAGGACAGACATGCAGCCTCTTCACATTTGCCCCAATCACCTCACCTACAACTGTCTCTGCCTGAGCTTCTGGTGCAGCCACCAAGCTGCTGCGATTATCAATCTGCCCTGACCCACTGCCTGCAGTTACACAGCCACCTTCATGCACATTTTTTCCACTCTGGTATTCCACCGACTCTGTGCCTATGTAATTTTTTTTTATCCTTAAAAATTAAAGATTTTTGTAAAACCACGGTAAGTTTATTTCGGTATTTGGCTCGTGTTGGCTAGTAGTATTATAGAAGAGTACTCCACCACGGAACAAATCGGGATATATAAACCATAGTCTGGGACATAGTCTCGGAAGCCAAGGGAAAAGGATATAGCCTACATATGGGTGAATTATTTTGTTCTTTTAGAAACAAAGGTCTAATGTTAATTTATTTTTGTCACACAATATATAGGCAACTGTAGGAGCATATCCACCGACTCCCGCTGACTTTTCTCTGCAGTGCAAAGATGATCGTAGATGAAAGGCAAAAGCGCGTCTGTGTAAATTGATCATGATTAATTCTATACCAGGTATGCCTTATGAATAGGCCTACCTGTAAAAGTGATATGTTCATCCACCTTGATTTGCTGTTGGATAGTCTTAAATTTAACCAAGAATATCATTATTGGTTTTACATAGGTGTGAGCTAAAGGAAGAGGATGTAGATCATTTGGCTATGTTTGTTCATTATGAGCTACCGTACCTGTATGTGTGTTAATGGCTAGGCCAATCAACGTGCTCTAGTTCCCTGTAGGTCGGTCATGCAAGTAGACTCTCAACGTCAGCTTTGTTCACATGGGTTTTATCTCCATAATAAACTGGCGGTTTGTTCGAAGTCAGTGTGATCATTGACTCACACACAAACGAACTAATTTCTACAGGGTATGCAGTCAGAAAAGCCATATACTCAGTTGGCTCCACTACGTATAAATTTAATTTTTTGCAAATTGGATTAGTATTATGGACAGGCCCTATACTTAATTACCATCGTGATGGGAATAGACAGGTGAAACGACATCGATATTGCTTGTATGCACATGGTGGAGTCTTAAATATTAACATCCCTGTAACCGTGGTTTTTACTAGTTTTAGTACTGATGTTCACCGATATGCACCTGTGACCCTGACCAGGAATAAGTAGGTTAGATAATGGATGGATAGGACCGATGAGTGTCTTGGTGGACTAAATACCTAATATGGCCTTCTGCTGCTCCTTGTTGTAAGAGAATATATTGCAATCATTAGGCTACATTAAAGCTATAGCCAGTAAAGGTTACCAACCAAAAGTCAGGACACCTCAACAACAATCAATCACGTTTATTTTTCTATAGAACTCCAAGGTACCCCACGGCACTGAACAGTGGAAAACAATTAGCAAAATACACATAAGGACCAGTTTATGCTGGAGGCGGAGCGAACAGAGAACATCCTGGTGGAGCAGCCCACTCCACAGGAAGCTTTTCGTCCTTCGGTCAGGGCGGCCGACTGCGAGGAGGAGGAGGAGGTCCGTTTGGCTCGGCCATCTCCTCGCGAGCGGCGACCAAAGGGACGGGAGGGCCGCTGCTACCGCCGCGACGAACCGGGCCACCAGGCACGCGACTGTCCAGCCCTGGCGCCCAAACCTCGAGCCCCCCAGCCGGTGGGAACCCTTGGCCTGGACCTTCTGACCCGGGTGCCAGTGTCAACGTGTCAGGGCCCACCATCTGCCTCTCCAGCCCGGCAGGCACAGGACGACGGCCCAAAGAGCCCGCCGCCAAGCAGCTACAGCCCAGCTACGCGGCAGCAATCCTTGCTGCTGCAAAATGGCAAATCTTGCAGTCTTCCAATCCATGCTCTCTTTCTCTGGCATCAACTGGTCTGGTTCTGTGGAGTCTACTTCACGGTTGGCAAGCTGTGGTACCAGACTCCACTTTTTGCTGCTTGTGGACTTGTAGGAACATTTACAGTGACATGTATGGTGGTAGAATCTGTTGCAAAAGTGCACTGATTGAAAACGGGTGATACAGTGATTCCTTTGTGCGTCACTATGTTTAAAAGACAATGGTCAGACTCCACTTTTTGTTGCTTTCTCATGTTGCTGTCTCCACCATCAGCTTCTCCAGTACCGATGTGTACACGTGAGCATTTGCATGCAATCTGTCCATCGATGTTCATTCCTACTTGTGGACTTGTAAGGACATTTACAGTGACAAGTGTGGTGTTAGAATCGCTTGGAAAAGTGCACTGAATGAAAGCGGGTGAAACAGTGATTCCTCCGTGCGTCTCTATGTTTAAAATACGACCGCAAAGTTCTGGAGGCTCCTCAGGATATCTGACTTCAGAGATTCTGTTGGCTGGGCTGGTAATTGAGTCACACATTTTCATTGTTTTGTTTGCAGAGATTTGCAGAAATTAATCGTTAATAGTATAATATTTGAACTCATTGTCAGCAGGGACCATTACAATTGCTATCCCCAACCCCACAGGTCTGTAAACACGAAATCCCCTATCGTTAATATTATAAAAGTTGAACTCATTGTCAGCAGGGACCATTACAATTGCTATCCCCAACCCCACAGGTCTGTAAACACGAAATCCCCTATCGTTAATATTATAAAAGTTGAACTCATTGTCAGCAGGGACCATTACAATTGCTATCCCCAACCCCACAGGTCTGTAAACACGAAATCCCCTATCGTTAATATTATAAAAGTTGAACTCATCGTCTGTAAACACTACATCTCCTCCAAAATTGTCTACCCCCATTCTGCCTCACCCCAGCCCTACCCTACCCTACCCTACCCTACCCCCGAACCCCCCGAACCCCCCATTCTGCCGCACCCCCTGCCCGACGTCGCCTGATGTGCGGTCCTGCCGCAGATGTCGCGGCGCGCCTGTTCCTGCTCGACGTGCCGCAGATGTCGCGCCCGGTCCTGCCCGACGTGGCGTCCTGCCCGACGTCGCGGCGCGCCCGGTCCTGCCCGACGTGGCGTCCTGCCCGACGTCGCGGCGCGCCCGGTCCTGCCCGACGTTGCGTCCTGCCTGACGTGGGCATCCTGCCCGACGTGGCGTCCTGCCCGACGTCGCGGCGCGCCCGACGTCGCGGCGCGCCCGGTCCTGCCCGACGTCGCGTCCTGCCTGATGTGCCCAACATCGCGTGGACGTCGCGTCCTGCAGATGTCGCGGTGCGCCCGGTCCGACGTACCGCAGATGTCGCCCGGTCCTGCCCGACGTCGCCTGATGTGGCGTCCTGCCGCAGATGTCGCGGCGCGCCCGTTCCTGCTCGACGTGCCGCAGATGTCGCGCCCGGTCCTGCCCTGATGTGCCCGACATCGCGTCCTGCAGATGTCGCGGTGCGCCCGGTCCGACGTACCGCAGATGTCGCCCGGTCCTGCCCGACGTCGCCTGATGTGGTCCTGCCGCAGATGTCGCGGTGTCCTGCCCAACGTCACAACCAGTTCTGCCCTACTGTGGATTCGAACTGTCGATTGGCTGGAATTGAGCAAAATCTTTGAGGATAGCGCTCTACGGGCTGCGCCACTAGGGGCCGCGCCATTTTGGTCGCTAGAATTACGTTGATATACTTTACGATAATGCGCCAGCACCCAACATTGAGCATGTGGATAGCGCTCCAGCGTAATAACTGGAGTTTATTTGACATCATTTTGATTATGTGAAAGCCTTATTCGAGATATTGAAGATTTCGGATTGTCGCAAGTTTGTATAAGATCATTTTGAGAATGCGAACACCGACCGTTTTTACACCGATGTTAAAATTTCGGTTTTGGTCGGTCTCATGCCTCGCCTCTGTACTGTTCGGATATTCCAGGAATGAAGTCGAAAGTTCGCTCATCTCACTGTTCCAACCCGCGTTGAGGGTACACCTCTCCTCCAGTCTCAAGCCAATGGATTTAAGTCGCGGTGTCGACTAAGTTCCAAAGATGTTCTGTGTGCAAAGTTTTGGAACAGACGAACCACGGTTGACTGTCCGTCTGCGGTTCAGCTTCTGAATCTCACCAGAATTTCGGGTCGCAATTTTCGCAGCAAATGCCTCGTTTTTTTATCGTTTCTATAGGGAGAACAGGCTCAGCCACGTTTTGCTACTTAGAGTGCGTGTTACATAAAATATATTAGTACTAATATCTGCAATATGTCCCAATTAATAGCATTAGGAGCAAATTGCCAATTAAATTTTTTTTTAATCCTTAAAAATTAAGGATTTTTTAAACCATGGTAAGTTTATTTCGGTATTTGGCTCTTGTTGGCTAGTCGTATTATAGAAGAGTACTGCGCCACGGGAAAAAAAATGTCTCCTGAAAAAACGAGAATAAAGTCACTCTAGACATTTAGACAGTAGTAAAAAAAATTCTCAGTTAAGTCGAAATATTTCTTACTCAAAAGTAATGAGAATAAATCTTTAAAAAAAGACGCCTAAAGTCTTTTTTAGGTATGTCGGCAAATACAGGAACTCTGTAACCTTAAAGAAACATTTATATCAATCTTAATTTAATTTGGGTTGTTTACTGATAATCATAAAACAACACAAGAAATAAATGTTCTGTAATGTTGATATTTACCCAGTGCTTTTTTGTTTTACATAGGAGGTGTGAGCTAAAAGAAGAGGATGTAGATCATTTGGCTACGTATGTTCATTATGAGCAACCATACCTGTTTGTGTGTTTATGGCTAGGCCAATCAACGTGCTCTAGTTCCCTCTGGTTCGGTCATGCAAGTAGACTCTCAGCGTCGGCTTTGTTCACACGGGTTTTATCTCCTTAATAAACCGGCGGTTTGTTCCAAGTCAGTGTGATCATTGACTCACACACAAACAAACTTAATTTCTGCAGGGTATGCAGTCAGAAAAGCCATATCCTCAGTTAGCTCCACTACGTATAAATTTAATAAACCTTTTTTCCACAAATTGGATTAGTATTATGGACAGGCCCTATACTTAATTACCATCATGATGGGAATAGACAGGTGAAATGACATAGATATTGCTTGTATGCACATGGTGGAGTCTTAAATATTAACATCCCTGTAACCGTTTTTACTAGTTTTAGTACTGATGTTCACTGATGTGCACCTGTGACCCTGACCAGGAATAAGCAGGTTTGATAATGGATGGATAGGACCGATGAGTGTCTTGGTGGACTAAATACCTAATATGGCCTTCTGCTGCTCCTTGTTGTAAGAGAATATATTGCAATCATTAGGCTACATTAAAGCTATAGCCAGTAAAGGTTACCAACCAAAAGTCAGGACACCTCAACAACAATCAATCACGTTTATTTTTCTATAGAACTCCAAGGTACCCCACGACACTGAACAGTGAAAAACAATTAGAAAAATACACATGAGGACCAGTTTATGCTGGAGGCGGAGCGAACAGAGAACATCCTGGTGGAGCAGCCCACTCCACAGGAAGCTTTTCGTCCTTCGGTCAGGTCGGCCGACTGCGAGGAGGAGGAGGAGGTCCGTTTGGCTCGGCCATCTCCTCGCGAGCGGCGACCAAAGGGACGGGAGGGCCGCTGCTACCGCCGCGACGAACCGGGCCACCAGGCACGCGACTGTCCAGCCCTGGCGCCCAAACCTCGAGCTCCCCAGCCGGTGGGAAGTAATTGCCAATTAAATTTTTTTTTAATCCTTAAAAATTAAGGATTTTTTAAACCATGGTAAGTTTATTTCGGTATTTGGCTCTTGTTGGCTAGTCGTATTATAGAAGAGTACTGCGCCACGGAAAAAAAAATGTCTCCTGAAAAAACGAGAATAAAGTCACTCTAGACATTTAGACAGTAGTAAAAAAAATTCTCAGTTAAGTCGAAATATTTCTTACTCAAAAGTAATGAGAATAAATCTTTAAAAAAGACGCCTAAAGTCTTTTTTAGGTATGTCGGCAAATACAGGAACTCTGTAACCTTAAAGAAACATTTATATCAATCTTAATTTAATTTGGGTTGTTTACTGATAATCATAAAACAACACAAGAAATAAATGTTCTGTAATGTTGATATTTACCCAGTGCTTTTTGTTTTACATAGGAGGTGTGAGCTAAAAGAAGAGGATGTAGATCATTTGGCTACGTATGTTCATTATGAGCAACCATACCTGTTTGTGTGTTTATGGCTAGGCCAATCAACGTGCTCTAGTTCCCTCTGGTTCGGTCATGCAAGTAGACTCTCAGCGTCGGCTTTGTTCACACGGGTTTTATCTCCTTAATAAACCGGCGGTTTGTTCCAAGTCAGTGTGATCATTGACTCACACACAAACAAACTAATTTCTGCAGGGTATGCAGTCAGAAAAGCCATATCCTCAGTTAGCTCCACTACGTATAAATTTAATAAACCTTTTTTCCACAAATTGGATTAGTATTATGGACAGGCCCTATACTTAATTACCATCATGATGGGAATAGACAGGTGAAATGACATAGATATTGCTTGTATGCACATGGTGGAGTCTTAAATATTAACATCCCTGTAACCGTTTTTACTAGTTTTAGTACTGATGTTCACTGATGTGCACCTGTGACCCTGACCAGGAATAAGCAGGTTTGATAATGGATGGATACATTACATTACATTACATTATAGGCATTTAGCAGACGCTCTTATCCAGAGCGACTTACACAACTTTTACTTAGCACTTTACATTGTATCCATTTATACAGCTGGATATATACTGAAGCAATGCAGGTTAAGTACCTTGCTCAAGGGTACAACGGCAGTGTCCTTACCCGGGATTCGAACCTACGACCTTTCGATTGCAAGCCCAGTTCCTTACCCACTGCGCCACACTCCGTCCTGTAGGACCGATGAGTGTCTTGGTGGACTAAATACCTAATATGGCCTTCTGCTGCTCCTTGTTGTAAGAGAATATATTGCAATCATTAGGCTACATTAAAGCTATAGCCAGTAAAGGTTACCAACCAAAAGTCAGGACACCTCAACAACAATCAATCACGTTTATTTTTCTATAGAACTCCAAGGTACCCCACGACACTGAACAGTGAAAAACAATTAGAAAAATACACATGAGGACCAGTTTATGCTGGAGGCGGAGCGAACAGAGAACATCCTGGTGGAGCAGCCCACTCCACAGGAAGCTTTTCGTCCTTCGGTCAGGTCGGCCGACTGCGAGGAGGAGGAGGAGGTCCGTTTGGCTCGGCCATCTCCTCGCGAGCGGCGACCAAAGGGACGGGAGGGCCGCTGCTACCGCCGCGACGAACCGGGCCACCAGGCACGCGACTGTCCAGCCCTGGCGCCCAAACCTCGAGCTCCCCAGCCGGTGGGAACCCTTGGCCTGGACCTTCTGACCCGGGTGCCAGTGTCGACGTGTCAGGGCCCACCATCTGCCTCTCCAGCCCGGCAGGCACAGGACAACGGCCCAAAGAGCCCGCCGCCAAGCAGCTACAGCCCAGCTACGCGGCAGCAATCCTTGCTGCTGCAAACTGGCAAATCTTGCAGTCTTCCTATCCATGCTCTCTTTCTCTGGCATCACCTGGTCTGGTTCTGTGGAGTCTACTTCACGGTTGGCAAGCTGTGGTACCAGACTCCACTTTTTGCTGCTTGTGGACTTGTAGGAACATTTACAGTGACATGTATGGTGGTAGAATCTGTTGCAAAAGTGCACTGATTGAAAACGGGTGATACAGTGATTCCTTTGTGCGTCACTATGTTTAAAAGACAATGGTCAGACTCCACTTTTTGTTGCTTTCTCATGTTGCTGTCTCCACCATCAGCTTCTCCAGCATTGATGTGTACACGTGAGCATTTGCATGCAATCTGTCCATCGATGTTCATTCCTACTTGTGGACTTGTAAGGACATTTACAGTGACAAGTGTGGTGTTAGAATCGCTTGGAAAAGTGCACTGAATGAAAGCGGGTGAAACAGTGATAACTCCGTGCGTCTCTATGTTTAAAATACGACCGCAAAGTTCTGGAGGCTCCTCAGGATATCTGACTTCAGAGATTCTGTTGGCTGGGCTGGTAATTGAGTCACACATTTTCATTGTTTTGTTTGCAGAGATTTGCAGAAATTAATCGTTAATAGTATAATATTTGAACTCATTGTCAGCAGGGACCATTACAATTGCTATCCCCAACCCCACAGGTCTGTAAACACGAAATCCCCTATCGTTAATATTATAAAAGTTGAACTCATTGTCAGCAGGGACCATTACAATTGCTATCCCCAACCCCACAGGTCTGTAAACACGAAATCCCCTATCGTTAATATTATAAAAGTTGAACTCATTGTCAGCAGGGACCATTACAATTGCTATCCCCAACCCCACAGGTCTGTAAACACGAAATCCCCTATCGTTAATATTATAAAAGTTGAACTCATCGTCTGTAAACACTACATCTCCTCCAAAATTGTCTACCCCCATTCTGCCTCACCCCAGCCCTACCCTACCCTACCTACCCTACCCTACCCCCCGAACCCCCGAACCCCCCATTCTGCCGCACCCCCTGCCCGACGTCGCCTGATGTGCGGTCCTGCCGCAGATGTCGCGGCGCGCCTGTTCCTGCTCGACGTGCCGCAGATGTCGCGCCCGGTCCTGCCCGACGTTGCGTCCTGCCCGACGTCGCGGCGCGCCCGGTCCCTGCCCGACGTGGCATCCTGCCCTGAGTCGCGGCGCCCCGGTCCTGCCCGACGTTGCGGTCCTGCCTGACGTGGGCATCCTGCCCGACGTGGCGTCCTGCCCGACGTCGCGCGCGCCCGACGTCGCGGCGCGCCCGGTCCTGCCCGACGTCGCGTCCTGCCTGATGTGCCCAACATCGCGTGGACGTCGCGTCCTGCAAATGTCGCGGTGCGCCCGGTCCGACGTACCGCAGATGTCGCCCGGTCCTGCCCGACGTCGCCTGATGTGGCGTCCTGCCGCAGATGTCGCGGCGCGCCCGTTCCTGCTCGACGTGCCGCAGATGTTGCGCCCGGTCCTGCCCGACGTACCGCAGATGTCGCGCCCGGTCCTGCCCTGATGTGCCCGACATCGCGTCCTGCAGATGTCGCGGTGCGCCCGGTCCGACGTACCGCAGATGTCGCCCGGTCCTGCCCGACGTCGCCTGATGTGGTCCTGCCGCATATGTCGCGGTGTCCTGCCCAACGTCACAACCAGTTCTGCCCTACTGTGGATTCGAACTGTCGATTGGCTGGAATTGAGCAAAATCTTTGAGGATAGCGCTCTACGGGCTGCGCCACTAGGGGCCGCGCCATTTTGGTCGCTAGAATTACGTTGATATACTTTACGATAATGCGCCAGCACCCAACATTGAGCATGTGGATAGCGCTCCAGCGTAATAACTGGAGTTTATTTGACATCATTTTGATTATGTGAAAGCCTTATTCGAGATATTGAAGATTTCGGATTGTCGCAAGTTTGTATAAGATCATTTTGAGAATGCGAACACCGACCGTTTTTACACCGATGTTAAAATTTCGGTTTTGGTCGGTCTCATGCCTCGCCTCTGTACTGTTCGGATATTCCAGGAATGAAGTCGAAAGTTCGCTCATCTCACTGTTCCAACCCGCGTTGAGGGTACACCTCTCCTCCAGTCTCAAGCCAATGGATTTAAGTCGCGGTGTCGACTAAGTTCCAAAGATGTTCTGTGTGCAAAGTTTTGGAACAGACGAACCACGGTTGACTGTCCGTCTGCGGTTCAGCTTCTGAATCTCACCAGAATTTCGGGTCGCAATTTTCGCAGCAAATGCCTCGTTTTTTTATCGTTTCTATAGGGAGAACAGGCTCAGCCACGTTTTGCTACTTAGAGTGAGTGTTACATAAAATATATTAGTACTAATATCTGCAATATGTCCCAATTAATAGCATTAGGAGCAAATTGCCAATTAAATTTTTTTTTAATCCTTAAAAATTAAGGATTTTTTAAACCATGGTAAGTTTATTTCGGTATTTGGCTCTTGTTGGCTAGTCGTATTATAGTAGAGTACTGCGCCACGGAAAAAAAATGTCTCCTGAAAAAACGAGAATAAAGTCACTCTAGACATTTAGACAGTAGTAAAAAAAATTCTCAGTTAAGTCGAAATATTTCTTACTCAAAAGTAATGAGAATAAATCTTTAAAAAAGACGCCTAAAGTCTTTTTTAGGTATGTCGGCAAATACAGGAACTCTGTAACCTTAAAGAAACATTTATATCAATCTTAATTTAATTTGGGTTGTTTACTGATAATCATAAAACAACACAAGAAATAAATGTTCTGTAATGTTGATATTTACCCAGTGCTTTTTTGTTTTACATAGGAGGTGTGAGCTAAAAGAAGAGGATGTAGATCATTTGGCTACGTATGTTCATTATGAGCAACCATACCTGTTTGTGTGTTTATGGCTAGGCCAATCAACGTGCTCTAGTTCCCTCTGGTTCGGTCATGCAAGTAGACTCTCAGCGTCGGCTTTGTTCACACGGGTTTTATCTCCTTAATAAACCGGCGGTTTGTTCCAAGTCAGTGTGATCATTGACTCACACACAAACAAACTAATTTCTGCAGGGTATGCAGTCAGAAAAGCCATATCCTCAGTTAGCTCCACTACGTATAAATTTAATAAACCTTTTTTCCACAAATTGGATTAGTATTATGGACAGGCCCTATACTTAATTACCATCATGATGGGAATAGACAGGTGAAATGACATAGATATTGCTTGTATGCACATGGTGGAGTCTTAAATATTAACATCCCTGTAACCGTTTTTACTAGTTTTAGTACTGATGTTCACTGATGTGCACCTGTGACCCTGACCAGGAATAAGCAGGTTTGATAATGGATGGATAGGACCGATGAGTGTCTTGGTGGACTAAATACCTAATATGGCCTTCTGCTGCTCCTTGTTGTAAGAGAATATATTGCAATCATTAGGCTACATTAAAGCTATAGCCAGTAAAGGTTACCAACCAAAAGTCAGGACACCTCAACAACAATCAATCACGTTTATTTTTCTATAGAACTCCAAGGTACCCCACGACACTGAACAGTGAAAAACAATTAGCAAAATACACATGAGGACCAGTTTATGCTGGAGGCGGAGCGAACAGAGAACATCCTGGTGGAGCAGCCCACTCCACAGGAAGCTTTTCGTCCTTCGGTCAGGGCGGCCGACTGCGAGGAGGAGGAGGAGGTCCGTTTGGCTCGGCCATCTCCTCGCGAGCGGCGACCAAAGGGACGGGAGGGCCGCTGCTACCGCCGCGACGAACCGGGCCACCAGGCACGCGACTGTCCAGCCCTGGCGCCCAAACCTCGAGCCCCCCAGCCGGTGGGAACCCTTGGCCTGGACCTTCTGACCCGGGTGCCAGTGTCGACGTGTCAGGGCCCACCATCTGCCTCTCCAGCCCGGCAGGCACAGGACGACGGCCCAAAGAGCCCGCCGCCAAGCAGCTACAGCCCAGCTACGCGGCAGCAATCCTTGCTGCTGCAAACTGGCAAATCTTGCAGTCTTCCTATCCATGCTCTCTTTCTCTGGCATCACCTGGTCTGGTTCTGTGGAGTCTACTTCACGGTTGGCAAGCTGTGGTACCAGACTCCACTTTTTGCTGCTTGTGGACTTGTAGGAACATTTACAGTGACATGTATGGTGGTAGAATCTGTTGCAAAAGTGCACTGATTGAAAACGGGTGATACAGTGATTCCTTTTTGCGTCACTATGTTTAAAAGACAATGGTCAGACTCCACTTTTTGTTGCTTTCTCATGCTGCTGTCTCCACCATCAGCTTCTCCAGTACCGATGTGTACACGTGAGCATTTGCATGCAATCTGTCCATCGATGTTCTTTCCTACTTGTGGACTTGTAGGAACATTTACAGTGACATGTATGGTGGTAGAATCTGTTGCAAAAGTGCACTGATTGAAAACGGGTGATACAGTGATTCCTTTGTGCGTCACTATGTTTAAAAGACAATGGTCAGACTCCGCTTTTTGTTGCTTTCTTATGTTGCTGTCACCACCATCAGCTTCTCCAGCATTGATGTGTACACGTGCGCATTTGCATGCAATCTGTCCATCGATGTTCATTCCTACTTGTGGACTTGTAAGGACATTTACAGTGACAAGTGTGGTGTTAGAATCGCTTGGAAAAGTGCACTGAATGAAAACGGGTGATACAGTGATTCCTTTGTGCGTCACCATTTTTAAAAGACAATGGTCAGACTCCGCTTTTTGTTGCTTTCTCATGTTGCTGTCTCCACCATCAGCTTCTCCAGCATTGATGTGTACACGTGAGCATTTGCATGCAATCTGTCCATCGATGTTCATTCCTACTTGTGGACTTGTAAGGACATTTACAGCGACAAGTGTGGTGTTAGAATCGCTTGGAAAAGTGCACTGAATGAAAGCGGGTGAAACAGTGATAACTCCGTGCGTCTCTATGTTTAAAATACGACCGCAAAGTTCTGGAGGCTCCTCAGGATATCTGACTTCAGAGATTCTGTTGGCTGGGCAGGTAATGAGTCACACATTTTCATGTTTTGTTGCAGAGATTTGCAGAAATTAATCTTTAAATAGTATATATTTGAACTCATTGTCAGCAGGACCATTACAATGCTATCCCAACCCACAGGTCTGTAAACACGAAATCCCCTATCGTTAATATTATAAAAGTTGAACTCATTGTCAGCAGGACCATACAATTGCTATCCCCAACCCCACAGTCTGTAAACACGAATCCCCTATCGTTAATATTATAAAGTGAACCATGTCAGCAGGGACCATACAATTGCTATCCCCAACCCCACAGGTCTGTAACACGAAATCCCTATCGTTAATATTATAAAGTTGACTCATCGTCTGAAACACTACATCTCCAAAACTGTCTACCCCCATTCTGCCTCACCCCAGCCTGCCTACCCTACCCTACCCTACCCCCGAACCCCCCAAACTCCCCAAACCCCCCAAACCCCCCATTCTACCGCACCCCCCCTCCATAATTGTCTACCCCCTCACCCCTACCGCACCCCCCATTCTACCACACCCCTTGAACATCTCATCCATAGTTGTCTACCCCCTTTCTGCCTCACCCCACCCCTACCGCACCCCCTGAACCGAGAATTTCTTTCTAAATATATATATTTTTTCCTTTTCAGCTGCATTGGATAGGGCAATGTAAATAGACAGAAATAACTAAGATATGAGCGAAGGAACAGTTCGATGGTCGGATTCGAACCACCGACCTCGTGTTGACAGGCATTGAGCATGTGGGTAGCGCTCTACGGGCTGCGCCACCAGGGCCTCGCCTTCGAAGAAGCTAGAATGACGGTGATATATTTACCGATTATCGTTTTGTTTATGTGAAAGCCTTTTGAGAGAATTTTGAAGATCTCGGATTGTCACAAGTTTCGTATAAGATAATTGCGAAAACCGACCGTCGGACCTCCGACCGTCAGGCCCCCCGTCCGTATAAAGATTCTACTATTCTTATACGAGAATGTTTAGTAAATTAAAAACACACTGAAACAATGAGAACCGTTTGAGTGGAATTTATTAAGTTTACATAACAGGCATTTAGCAGACAGAGCGATTCACACAGCATAGCATTTACATTGAATACATTAATACAGTTGTATATATTCTGGAGCAATGCAGGCGAAGTACCTTACTTAAGGGTACTACCTTTAAATGACATCATTTTGATTATGTGAAAGCCTTATTCGAGAATTTTGAAAATTTCGGATTGTCACAAGTTTCGTATAAGATAATTTTGAGAATCCAGTCATTAACGGCGGCGCTTGAACGGCGCTACTGGCAACGACGCTCCACTGACGCAAGCTGGGCGAACCGCCGCTGCGATGAGGAAGAAAGCTGGGGGAACGGTAGCGGCAGACGTGTGGCTCCACGCACGCCGGGGCTATCCGCAGTTCGGCGCAGCGGAGCAGGAGGAGCTGGCGCTGCACACCTTCCTGCGAACCCGTACAGCGGAGCGGCTGCGCCAGCATGTCCGCCTCATCACACCCGGCTGGCATTGAGCATGTGGATTCTAACCGCAGACGTCGCGGCTGACATTGAGCATGTGGATAGCGCTCCAGCGCACTCTGTGACCAGGAGGTTTCTCTTCTCGCAGGTGTACAAAATGCGTCGATTGCTCGGCATCTCTAAATGTTAAGATTTCGGGTTTGGTCGGTCGCATGCCTCACCTCTGTAGGCTACTGTTCGGATATTCCAGGAATTAAGTCGAAAGTTCGGTCTTCTCACTGTTCCAACCCGGCGTTGTGGGTGCACCTCTCCTCCAGTCTCAAGCCAATGGATTTAAGTCGCGGTGTCGACTAAGTTCCAAAGATTTTCTGTGTGCAAAGTTTTGGAACAGACGAACCACGATTGACTGTCCGTCTGCGGTTCAGCTTCTGAATCTCACCAGAATTTCGGGTCGCAATTTTCGCAGCAGAAGCCTCGTTCTTTATCGTTTCTATAGAGAGAACAGGCTTAGCCACCTTTTGCTACTTAGAGTGAGTGTTACATAAAATATATTAGTACTAATATCTGCAATATGTCCCCATTAATAGCATCAAAAGCAAAGTGCCTATGTAATTTTTTTTATCCTTAAAATTTAAGGATTTTTTAAAACCATGGAAAGTTTATTTCGGTATTTTACTCTTGTTGCCTAATCGTATTATAGAAGAGTACTCCGCCACGGAACAAATCGGGACATATAAGCCATAGTCTGGGACGACTTATTGGAAGCCAAGGAAAATGGATATAGGCAACATATGGGTGAATCATTTTGTTCTTTTAGAAACAAAGGTCTAATGTTAATTTGCTTTTGTCACACAATATATAGGCAACTGTAGCAGCATATCCACCGATTCCCGCGGACTTTTCTCTGCAGTGCAAAAATGATCGTAGATGAAAGGCAAAAGCGCGTCTGTGTAAATTGATCATGATTAATTCTATACCAGGTATGCCTTATGAATAGGCCTACCTGTAAAAGTGATGTGTTCATCCACCTTGATTTGCTGTTGGATAGTCTTAAGTTTAACCAAGAATATCATTATTGGGTTGTTTACTGAAAATCGTAAAACAACATGGTAAGAAAGAAATGTTCTGTAATGTAGATATTTACCCAGTGATATTTTGTTTTACATGGAAGGGATGTAGATCATTTGTCCTGTTTGTTTATTATGAGCCACCGTACCTGTATGTGTGTTTATGGTTAGGCTGATCAACGTGCTTTAGTTCGGTTAAGGAAGTATACTCACTCAACGTCGGCTTTGCTCACACGGGTTTTTACATTCTTAATAAACCGGCGGTTTGTCCCAAGTCAGTATGATCATTGACTCAGACACAAACAAAGTAATTTCTACAGGGTATGCTTTCAGAAAGGTCATATCCTCAGTTAGCTCCACTACGTATAAATTAATTTTTATTTTTTTCTTCAGAAATTGGATTGGTATTATGGATAGGCCCTATAGCCTACTTAATTACCACAATGATGGGAATAGACAGGTAAAACGACAACATTCTCATGACGTGCTATGCACAGAAACGTTGATTGGATAATTAATTTTTGTAAAGTTAATATTAAACTATGTCATTTTCGCATGCAGTGCTACTAGATGTGCACTGTAGTACAACTGTCGATTTGAAAAGCAAAATGTTGGCTTAACAAGGCTAAAACTGACAGGATGAGCGGAGCGCATCGCTAAGGGACACCTTACGAATTCCTCAGACCACCCTCTTTAAAGGTATACCTTTCAGAAGGTATGACAATGGCACTCTCTTCCAGTCATAATTCCAATGGGGTTTGGCAAGCTCCAGATTCTTGGTTTTGTTTATTGTGCTCAGGAAGGGCTGTCTTCGTGCCACCCTTCCAAAGAGTTAGTTGGTATGGAGGTTGTCATGGTCCTGTGTACTCCTGTCTGCGTTTTCCCTGTTGGGCCGCCAGATGGCGGCACTTCTGTTTTGTGTCCTGTTCCCCCCCTGTTAATTGTATTATTGGTTGTCTCGTTATCCCATCATTGTTCCCACCTGTGTCTTGTTATCCCCTCCTTCTGGTTTGATTGTTTTTTGAGTTCACCTGTGTCTTGTCACCCCCCTGTCTATTTAAGTTCTCTGTTCCCTTGACTCGGGTGCTGGTTTCTTGTGTTTGTTACCTGACATACATGTTCCTGCCTGCTTGTGTTTGTTTCCCGACTTTCATGTACCTGCCTTCTTGTGTTTGTTTCCCGACTTTCTTGTACCTGCCTGCGTTTGTTACCCGTTTGTGTTTTGTTCCTGACCCGTATGTATTTTCTGGTGTTTCTTTTATGTGTTTGTTTCCGATGTTGCAAACTGTATGTACCTGCTTGTTCCCTTGTGCTCTGCCTTCCCGTGTTCTGCCCCGGCTGTGTTTTTGAGTTCTTGTTGTTTTCTGTTTCATTAGATTATTTTTTGAGTTTGTGTTTCACCTGCCTGTATTTTGTTCCTGACTTGTGTTTTTGACCTTCCCTTGTGCTCTGCCTTCCCGTGTTCTGCCCTGTCTGTGTTTTTGAGTTCCTGTTTTCTGTTTCATTAGATTATTTTTTGAGTTTGTGTTTTAGCCCATTGTGGCCTTGTCTGTTCCTTGTTTGTTCACCTTGTGTTAGTAAAGTCTTTGTTAATTTTCCCTTTTGAGTTTGTGTTTTTTTTCCCTCTGCGCTTGGGTCCCCCCTACCCGGACCGTCACAGAAGAAACCAGCCAGTGTGGGACCCAGCAGAGGTGTTTTTTTTAAATTTTATTTATTGATTTTTTTTTTTATTTTATTTTTTTTTTTTTTGGTTGTTCGTTGTTTGTGTTTGTTTATCATGTCACCGGGGTGGTGGAGTGACCCGGAGGACTCGCCACCCAGCGACTGGGAGTCCCTCGCCCTTGAGCTTCCCAGTGCCCGGGGTGGGCGGTCACGGAGGCGCCGTGGTCGGGCTGCCTCCCGGTCGGCCAGACCTCCAGCTGCCCAGCCAGCGGTTCCCGGCCCTGCGTCATTCGAAGGGACTCGACTGGCGATCTTTCCAGGGCCCGGCCCGCGGGGGTCCCGCCGGTCCCGTCCAGCTGCCCAGCCTGGTTCCCTACGGCTGTGGTCTGTGTTCCTGTCCCCTGCCCAGCCCAGTCGGCAGGGCCCTCGGCCTGCTCCACCCCAAGTCCAGGAAGGGCCTTCACGGCCTGCTCTGCCTCAAGTCCCGGAGCGGCCTTCACGGCCTGCTCTGCCTCAAGTCCCGGAGCGGCCTTCACGGCCTGCTCTGCCTCAAGTCCCGGAGCGGCCTTCACGGCCTGCTCTGCCTCAAGTCCCGGAGCGGCCTTCACGGCCTGCTCTGCCTCAAGTCCCGGAGCGGCCTTCACGGCCTGCTCTGCCTCAAGTCCCGGAGCGGCCTTCACGGCCTGCTCTGCCTCAAGTCCCGGAGCGGCCTTCACGGCCTGCTCTGCCTCAAGTCCCGGAGCGGCCCCCAGAGCCACCTGGAGCCCCGGAGAGGCTCCCAGATCCGCCTCGAGCCCCGGAGAGGCTCCCAGATCCGCCTCGAGCCCCGGAGAGGCCCCCAGATCCGCCTCGAGCCCCGGAGAGGCCCCCAGATCCGCCTCGAGCCCCGGAGAGGACAACGGTCCCATCTGTTGTCCCGCAGGGGCCGCCGCAGACTGCTCTGGCCGCCCCGCAGGCTAAGCCACCTGCCTTGCCCCCTAGCGTTCGTGCTCCCCCCGGCGTTCGTGCTCCCCCCGGCGTTCGTGCTCCCCCTGGCGTTTGTGCTCCCCCTGGCGTTTGTGCTCCCCCTGGCGTTCGTTCTCCCCCTAGCGTTCGTGCTCCCCCTAGTGTTCTCGCGCCCCCCAGTGTCCGTTCTTCCCCTAGTGTTCTTGCTCTCCCTAGTGTCCACACCTTGCCCCCTGGCGTTCGTGCTCCCCCTGGCGTTCGTGCTCCCCCTAGTGTTCTCGCGCCCCCCAGTGTCCGTTCTTTCCCTAGTGTTCTCGCTCCCCCTAGTGTCCACACCTTGCCCTCTGGCGTTCGTGCTTCCCCTGGCATTCGTGCTTCCCCTGGCGTTCGTGCTTCCCCTGGTTTCGTCGCTCCCCCCAGTGGTCGTCCCTCCCCCGGTGTCCGTCCTTCCCCCAGTGGTCGTCCCTCCCCCGGTCTCGTCGCTCCCCCCAGTGGTTGTCCCTCCCCCGGGCTTTACTTGTGCCTCGAGCCCCGGGGGGGCCTCCGGAGCCGCCTCAAGCCCCAGGGGGGCCTCCGCAGCTGCCTCGAGTCCCGGGGGGGCCTCCGGAGCCGTCCAGAGCTCCGGAGAGGCTTCCGGAGCCGTCCAGAGCTCCGGAGAGGCTTCCGGAGCCGTCCAGAGCTCCGGAGAGGCTTCCGGAGCCGTCCAGAGCCCCGGAGAGGACAACGGTCCCTTCTGTTGTCCCGCAGGGGCCGCCGCAGACTGCTCTGGCCGCCCCGCAGGCTAAGCCACCTGCCTTGCCCCCTAGCGTTCGTGCTCCCCCCGGCGTTCGTGCTCCCCCCGGCGTTCGTGCTCCCCCCGGCGTTTGTGCTCCCCCTGGCGTTTGTGCTCCCCCTGGCGTTTGTGCTCCCCCTGGCGTTTGTGCTCCCCCTGGTGTTCGTTCTCCCCCTAGCGTTCGTGCTCCCCCTAGTGTTCTCGCGCCCCCCAGTGTCCGTTCTTCCCCTAGTGTTCTTGCTCTCCCTAGTGTCCACACCTTGCCCCCTGGCGTTCGTGCTCCCCCTGGCGTTCGTGCTCCCCCTTTTGAGTTTGTGTTTTTTTTCCCTCTGCGCTTGGGTCCCCCCTACCCGGACCGTCACAGAGGTGCCATTTTATGTCTCTTTTTAGACTTGTTGACCGCAAGAAACAAACCAATCTCTGCAATTCTTAAACAGTGATCCTTGGGTTATTAATGGCCTATCTCACCATCTTCCTCACCGTCCGTGGGGACACCATGCACTTGCTTCCTATTCCTGACAAGTTTGCAACCATACCATATGTTTTACACCTTTTTATTATTGCCCTTACAGTGCAAAGTGGTATGTTTAACCGTTTATGTCTTTGTACCCATTACCAGATTAAAAGTGTCTTTAGTGACGGTAAATTACCATCGGTCTCTCCTGAATTGACAGTAATTTGGTTTTTCCCATGCTGATGGATGACAAAGGGATTTTGTATGCTTGTTACCTCATTTTTATTCTCTAGTGAAACTGGAAGTGATGGAACGACACTATATAATTCCTTTAGACTGAGATGAACTAAACTAAGTACAATTGTATTGCCAATTTCATTTTGTTTGATCTTATTTGTTTGAACTTAATCAAAATAACATTGAAGCATGAGAGTAAATGTATTTAAATAAAGGTATATAGTTTTCCCATATGTTTGAACATAACATAGATTATTATCTGTCATTTATTTTATGCAGCCTTTTTTCTTAATTTTTATTAAGGATGCCAATAATTCTGGAGCCCACTGTAGCCTACGAGAGTTTTGACTGGTCTTATCCGAGAATTTTAACTCGGCGGGGCCCTATACGAAAATTTTGGCTATACTCGGCCTTACACGAGCATTTTGACTTGGCGCGGACATATACGAGAATTCTGACTATTCTCTGCCTTATATGAGAATTTTGACTATGCGAAGTCCTTATACGAAACCTGTGACTACCAGAACCCTTGATACATTCCAAGCAAGGGACTCATTTCACAGCACTCGGAGTGACATACTTCGTATAAGGCTTTCTGATAGTCGCAATTTTCATATAAGGATTTCGGGCAGTCAGACGTTTAGTATAAGGATTTCGTACAGTCACAAGCTTCGTATAAGGAATTGGTTCGGACTCTGGTTCGGACTTTAGCATACGAACTAGGTGTAGAAACAGTCTTAATCTCACCTTAATCTGACATATTTAATGCAGCTGCATACTCAAGAAATGTGCACCGTGGGATTTCTCGGACAGCAGTGGGAAGCCCGATTGCAGGATGACCTTTGCATTCAAATATTGTGCCACTTCAAAGACGCAAATCCCATAGTGTGTGTGTACATATGAGACCCATGGAACATATTTAAATCATTCGTTTTGATGTTTCATACAAGTCCTAAAACATTGCGCACTAAAGAGATAAACACATGCGTTAAACAGGCTACAACAGACAGGTAAACGCATAGCCTACTTCACATTACCCATGCCATCCCATCCCCGCCCCGGTTC
>NC_057934.1:58208953-58217925 GCF_018555375.3 Anguilla rostrata
CATTTACATTGAATACATTAATACAGTTCTATATATTCTGGAGCAATGCAGGCGAAGTACCTTATTTAAGGGTCCTACCCTTAAATGACATCATTTTGATAATGTGAAAGCCTTATTCGAGAATTTTGAAAATTTCGGATTGTCACAAGTTTCGTATAAAATAATAACGGCGCTACTGGCAACGACGCTCCACTGATGCAAGCTGGGCGAACCGCCGCTGCTATGAGGAAGAAAGCTGGGGGAATGGTAGCTGCAGACGTGTGGCTCCACGCACGCAGGGGCTACCCGCAGTTCGGCGCAGCGGAGGAGGAGGAGCTGGCGCTGCACACCTTCCTGCGAACCCTAACAGCGGAGCGGCTGCGCCAGCATGTCCGCCTCATCACACCCGTGGGCTGGCATTGAGCATGTGGATTCTAACCGCAGACGTCGCGGCTGACATTGGGCATGTGGATAGCGCTCCAGCGCACTGTGAGTATTTCTATACAGTGCCATTAACAGTGATGTTAATGGTACAACCTGTTGCAAAAGTGCACTGATTGAAAACAGGTGATACTATGATTAAACGAGGAGGCTCTTCAGAGAGGCACATTCTGCCATTAACAGTTATGTTAATGGTAGAATCTATTGCGAAAGTGCACTGATAGAAAACAGGTGATACAGTCGACGTGTCAGGGCCCATCTCCCTCGGCACAGAGACTGCCTCTCCAGCCCAGCAGGCCTCCGTCACTATGATACTCTTCAGAGAGTCTTCAGAGAGTCTGTTGGCTGGGCCGGCAGCTGATTCACCCTTCATTGTTGGCTTCGTATCAGTGGCGGTAGATGGTGCTCATGCATGATATATATGCTTCGCGGACGATCGCCCGATCGCCACTGCTCGGGCTAGTCTATTCATACATAGTCCCGCAGACGTCGCGGCTGACATTGAGCATTTGGATAGATGCTTTTATTAACGGCGGCGCTCGAACGACGACGGCTACGACGGCTACGACGGCGGCGGTTTTTTCCTTCCTTTTTCTTTTTTATTAACGGCGGCGTTGTAACTGCTGCCGCCGCCGCTTCTCCTGCTCCTCCTGCGGATTCTTACCACAGACGTCGCGGCTGACATTGAGCATTTGGATAGATGCTTTTATTAACGGCGGCGCTCGAACGACGACGGCTACGACGGCGGCGACGACGGCGGTGACGGCTACGACGGCGGCGGTTTTTCCCTTTTCTTTTTATTAACGGCGGCGCTGGAACTGCTGCCGCCGCCGCTTCTCCTGCTCCTCCTGCGGATTCGTCCCGCAGACGTCGCGGCTGACATTGAGCATTTGGATAGATGCTTTTATTAACGGTGGCGCTCGAACGACGACGGCTACGACGGCTACGACGGCGGCGGTTTTTTCCTTCCTTTTTTATTAACGGCGGCGTTGTAACTGCTGCCGCCGCCGCTTCTCCTGCTCCTCCTGCGGATTCTTACCACAGACGTCGCGGCTGACATTGAGCATTTGGATAGATGCTTTTATTAACGGCGGCGCTCGAACGACGACGGCTACGACGGCTACGAAGGCGGCGTTTTTTTCCTTCCTTTTTCTTTTTTATTAACGGCGGCGCTGGAACTGCTGCCGCCGCCGCCGCTTCTCCTGCTCCTCCTGCGGATTCGTCCCGCAGACGTCGCGGCTGACATTGAGCATTTGGATAGATGCTTTTATTAACGGCGGCGCCGCACCCCCTGAACATCTCCTCCATAATTGTTTACCCCCTCACCCCTACCGCACATCGCCTGATGTGCGGTCCTGTCGCAGATGTCGCGGCGCGCCCGTTCCTGCTCGACGTGCCGCAGATGTCGCGCCCAGTCCTGCCTGACGTGGGCGTCCTGCCCGACGTGGCGTCCTGCCCGACGTCGCGGCGCGCCCGGTCCTGCCTGACGTCGCGTCCTGCCTGACGTGGGCGTCCTGCCCGACGTCGCGGCGCGGCCGGTCCTGCTCGACATACCGCAGATGTCGCGCCCGGTCCTGCCCTGATGTGCCCGACATCGCGTGGATGTCGCGTCCTGCAGATGTCGCGGTGCGCCCGGGCCGACGTACCGCAGATGTCGCCCGGTCCTGCCCAACGTCACAGCCATTTCTGCCCTCCTGTGGATGTCGCGTCCTGCAGATGTCGCGGTGCGCCCGATCCGACGTACCGCAGATGTCGCCCGGTCCTGCCCGACGTCCCCTGATGTGGCGTCCTGCCACAGATGTCACGGCGCGCCCGTTCCTGCTCGACGTGCCGCAGATGTCGCGCCCGGTCCGGTCCTGCCCTGATGTGCCCGACATGCGTGGACGTCGCGTCCTGCAGATGTCGCGGTGCGCCCGGGCCGACGCAGATGTCGCCCGGTCCTGCCCAACGTCACAGCCATTTCTGCCCTCCTGTGGATTCGAACCGTCGATTGGCTGGAATTGAGCAAAATCTTTGAGGATAGCGCTCTACGGGCTGCGCCACTAGGGGCCGCGCTATTTTGGTCGCTAGAATTACGATGATATACTTTACGATTAATGCGCCACCACCCAACATTGAGCATGTGGATAGCGCTCCAGCGTAATAACTGGAGTTTATTTGACATCATTTTGATTATGTGAAAGCCTTATTCGAGAATTTTGAAGATTTCGGATTGTCGCAAGTTTGTATAAGATCATTTTGAGAATGCGAACACCGACCGTTTTTACACCGATGTTAAAATTTCGGTTTTGGTCGGTCTCATGCCTCGCCTCTGTACTGTTCGGATATTCCAGGAATGAAGTCGAAAGTTCGCTCATCTCACTGTTCCAACCCGGCGTTGGGGGTACACCTCTCCTCCAGTCTCAAGCCAATGGATTTAAGTCGCGGTGTCGACTAAGTTCCAAAGATGTTCTGTGTGCAAAGTTTTGGAACAGACGAACCACGGTTGACTGTCCGTCTGCGGTTCAGCTTCTGAATCTCACCAGAATTTCGGGTCGCAATTTTCGCAGCAAATGCCTCGTTTTTTTATCGTTTCTATAGGGAGAACAGGCTCAGCCACGTTTTGCTACTTAGAGTGAGTGTTACATAAAATATATTAGTACTAATATCTGCAATATGTCCCACTTAATAGCATTAGGAGCAAATTGCCAATTAAATTTTTTTTTAATCCTTAAAAATTAAGGATTTTTTAAACCATGGTAAGTTTATTTCGGTATTTGGCTCTTGTTGGCTAGTCGTATTATAGAAGAGTACTGCGCCACGGAAAAAAAAAAATGTCTCCTGAAAAAACGAGAATAAAGTCACTCTAGACATTTAGACAGTAGTAAAAAAAATTCTCAGTTAAGTCGAAATATTTCTTACTCAAAAGTAACGAGAATAAATCTTTAAAAAAGACGCCTAAAGTCTTTTTTAGGTATGTCGGCAAATACAGGAACTCTGTAACCTTAAAGAAACATTTATATCAATCTTAATTTAATTTGGGTTGTTTACTGATAATCATAAAACAACATAAGAAATAAATGTTCTGTAATGTTGATATTTACCCAGTGCTTTTTTGTTTTACATAGGAGGTTTGAGCTAAAAGAAGAGGATGTAGATCATTTGGCTACGTATGTTCATTATGAGCAACCATACCTGTTTGTGTGTTTATGGCTAGGCCAATCAACGTGCTCTAGTTCCCTCTGGTTCGGTCATGCAAGTAGACTCTCAGCGTCGGCTTTGTTCACACGGGTTTTATCTCCTTAATAAACCGGCGGTTTGTTCCAAGTCAGTGTGATCATTGACTCACACACAAACAAACTAATTTCTGCAGGGTATGCAGTCAGAAAAGCCATATCCTCAGTTAGCTCCACTACGTATAAATTTAATAAACCTTTTTTCCACAAATTGGATTAGTATTATGGACAGGCCCTATACTTAATTACCATCATGATGGGAATAGACAGGTGAAATGACATAGATATTGCTTGTATGCACATGGTGGAGTCTTAAATATTAACACCCCTGTAACCATTTTTACTAGTTTTAGTACTGATGTTCACTGATGTGCACCTGTGACCCTGACCAGGAATAAGCAGGTTTGATAATGGATGGATAGGACCGATGAGTGTCTTGGTGGACTAAATACCTAATATGGCCTTCTGCTGCTCCTTGTTGTAAGAGAATATATTGCAATCATTAGGCTACATTAAAGCTATAGCCAGTAAAGGTTACCAACCAAAAGTCAGGACACCTCAACAACAATCAATCACGTTTATTTTTCTATAGAACTCCAAGGTACCCCACGGCACTGAACAGTGGAAAACAATTAGCAAAATACACATGAGGACCAGTTTATGCTGGAGGCGGAGCGAACAGAGAACATCCTGGTGGAGCAGCCCACTCCACAGGAAGCTTTTCGTCCTTCGGTCAGGGCGGCCGACTGTGAGGAGGAGGAGGAGGTCCGTTGGGCACGGCCATCTCCTCGTGGGCGGCGACCAAAGGGACGGGGGGGGGCGCTGCTACCGCCGCAACGAACCGGGCCACCAGGCACGCGACTGTCCAGCGCTGGCGCCCAAACTTCGAGCCCCCCAGACGGCGGGAACCATTAGCCTGGACCTTCTGACCTGGGTGCCAGTGTCGACGTACATGTGAGTATTTCTATACAGTACCATTAACAGTGATGTTAATGGTAGAACCTGTTGCAAAAGTGCACTGATAGAAAACAGGTGATACTATGATTAAACGAGGAGGCTCTTCAGAGAGGCTCCACATTCTGCCATTAACAGTGATGTTAATGGTAGAACCTGTTGCAAAAGTGCACTGATTGAAAACAGGTGATACAGTGATTCCTTTTCCCGTCAACGTGTCAGGGCCCCTCGGCACAGAGACTGCCTCTCCAGCCCGGCAGGCACAGGAGGACTCCAGCACTATGAGACTCTTCAGAGAATCTGTTGGCTGGGCCAGCAGTTGGCTGTTGGCTGATTCACCCTTCATTGTATCAGTGGCAGTAGATGGGTGCTCATGCATGATCTAAATACTGAATGAAATGCTTCGTTGGGGTGGAGCGGATCGCAGCCACGATCGCCAGACTAGTGTTAGTCATCTAGACTAACACTGGTCGACTAGCCCGACCAGCGCACCAACGCGGTCTAGCACTGCACTGGTCTAGCGCATCGACCAGCGGCGCACCGCACACCGAAATACCCAATTGTGACATCGCACCTGTACCTGTAACTGCCCGATGTCGCGTATCTGCCCGATCCTGTGGATTCGAACCTCACACGTCGCGGCTGGAATTGAGCATGTGGATAGCGCTCTACGGTCTGCGCCACTAGGGGCACGGCGACTCAGCTAGAGTTACGTTGATATACTTTCCGATACTTTCCGTCCACCTGGCATTGAGCATGTGGATAGCAGTCCAGCGAAATAACTGTAGTTTTTTGACATCATTTTGATTATGTGAAAGCCTTATTCGAGAATTTTCAAGATTTCGGATTGTCACAAGTTATATATAAGATCATTTTGAGAATGCGATAACCCCCCGTCCGTATAACGATTCTACTATACTATGTTTAGTAAATTAAAAACACACTGAAACAATGAGAACCGTTTAAGTGGAATTTATTACATTTACATGACGGGCATTTAGCAGACAGAGCAACTCACACAGCATAGCATTTACATTGAATACATTAATACAGTTGTATTCTGGAGCAATGCAGGCGATGTACCTTATTTAAGGGTACAACGGCAATGTCCCATCCGGGAATCAATCCTGCAACGTTTAGGTTACGAGACCACCTCCTTACGACAGTAGAGAAACTGTTTTAATGAAATTTTACCAGTGCAAACTTGCTGAACTCCCTGTGTATTTTTAGGCTGGCTGTATTTTTGAATTATTAAAACCTTTGACTTCGTATTTTGAACTCTTGAGTCTGTTATTGGGTTGCATTGTTGCCACTGAGGTACCATCGACTCACCTTGTTTTGACCGGTATAAATACATTTACACCTCGGTTACATAGTATAGACGATATAAAACGCGTTTCCAGTACATGATACAGTACAATGTCTGTATACGAGGCGGGTTTTTGTGTGTTCGTTTGTTTTTGTTTTTAATTTCGAGCAACGATGACGACACCCCCTCACCCACCAATAGGAAGCAACCCCACCTCAAACGCAATATGTGATCAGGAGGTTTCTCTTCTCGCAGGTATACAAAATGCGTCGATTGCTCGGCATCTCTAAATGTTAAAATTTTCGGGTTTGGTCGGTCTCATGCCTCACCTCTGCACTGCTCGGATATTCCAGGAATGAAGTCGAAAGTTCGGTCTTTTCACTGTTCCAACCCGGCGTTGCGGGTGCACCTCTCCTGCAGTATAGTGAACGCCACCGAATTTTTCTGTCACACCCTCAATAAACGGCGAAACTCCCAGTAGAACATTGAATTAAATCTTTTAACGTTATATATTTTCTGAAACGTTACGCGATTTGACCGTATAATTTCTATGAATATTCCGTCAAAAGGATTCAGCCTTGTTTGCTACCTATACTTTACAGCACAGTCATTCCCGTTATCATGCTTGTAGAATGAAGTGTCTCTTTTCATAATCCATTTCAACCATTCACAACTGACCTCGGACTTGCAAGCTATGTGGCGGTATCAAGTCTCCAGTGAAAATATTGCCCTGGCTATATCAGTCAGAATCCAAGGTGCACCGTGGGTCTGGCCGGTTTTGTGCTTGTTTATTTTAATCACTGGCGGCCATGAACACATTATTTAAGGATATTACATCTCTAAAAAGGACAAATGTGAAACCCTTACATACAACCACACCTTCCTGTCAGTGTACTGTTTTATCATACTGGTCCATCTTTATTCTTTAGACCAGCTCTAATTAGAATGGGCAGGATTTTTGAAAGTACGTATACAATGAAGAAAAGCAAAACATTCTCAATCATTTTCCATGGAGCTTTAATGCAACCTTACATCACAAAAATACAACCACGTAATATAGCAATTGGTATACCAAAAGCATTTAATTTACTGACATCTTCACGAAGATAGCAGTTCAATTGTTAAAATGGCCAAGATCCAAATCCTCCTCCTGCCGCACCAGATATGTGGCAGGTGTGTGTCTCTCCTATCACGGTTTTAACAGGTTCACATGATGTCCACCATTTCACCTCGAACAAAGTTTCTTGCATCTGTGGAGCCCCCGTAACATGGACGTGAAGGTTTTTGGTGCACCGCATGTCCAGTTTTACCACTGTCAGTCCACTGTCTGGCTCATGCTCTTTTGCCCAGGTCCTGGTGTCATGGAGTAGAACTTCAAGCGGCAGGAATGGTGGCTGTCCAGAAACCATTCGGCGGTACGTCTCAGGAGAGACACAGAACTGAACTCAATTCAAACGAACGTAGCCATCCGCCTTGTCTTTACCCTCCCAAACTGCAGCAAGTAGGTTTCGATGTCAACCTCATCCTGCTGTTAAGATGGCGTCTCTGACTCCCCCCTCCTCACGTGCTGGGCTGTCGATGCCGTTCGGTTGAGCGCTCTCTCTGCGAGGGCTGTGTTGGCGGTGGAGGTCGAGGAGGCCGTTCGGTACTGCTGCCGTGGTCCTGGGGTGAGAACCTGTCGCCGTGGCCTTTCCTGTGGTGACACGCTGGATGACTGTCTGCTTTGGCAGGTCACCTCAGCGGCAAACAGAGGCACCGCCAAGATGGAATTTTTCAGCACCCGTATCTCCTCTGCTAGGCCCTCCATCCTTCTCTGCTGGGCAGCCAGGAAGTCTTTAAGCAGGGTGACCAGCTCGGGCTGAACTGGTGACACCGGTTGTAGGGTGTGTGACTTCTGATGCGCTCCCAGCTCAGTGGTGTTCACGGTGTCCAAGGGCACCGTCTCTGACTTTACTCCGCCCTTCTGGCCAAACCAACACAGCAGTTGAACCAAAAAAAACAAAGCCTTATTGTTTTGATTTTGTTGCGGATTCATAGCAGGATTAATGTTTACTGGAGGTGAAATGATATTACATTTAGCTAGCTTTTGCTAACTTATGCACCAGTCTTCTCCAGAAAGTTTTCAGATAGGCTATCTGTCTTGTGGCACCGTCTTTGGCTACAATACAAATTGTTGTTTGGTTAATGCTACACCTGGTGATCATAAAATGGGCCTCTGTGCCTTCTTGGCAATAACGCATTATTGTCTTCCTGAACACTGATGATCTGCACGACTGTTCATCGCTCTGGATCAGTGTGTGCCGAGTGCCTGTAATATTAATAGCAGTGAATTCCCTTACCTGTCTGCTGTCCTGGCCTGGTTCTGTGGAGGCCACATTGTGATTGTTGTGCTGCTGCTCATCTTCTACCGTATCAGACTCCACTCTTCTGTGCTTTCTCATGTTGCCCTCACCACCACCAGCATCTCCAGAACCAGTGTGTGCCCTAGGGTCACCGTTAAGAATGCGTTTGAAACACTGATCTCACTGACCTAGAACTCACACGTGACACTGTACAGGTGACATCACTCCCTTTGAGAACAGGTGAAGCCCCAGTTCCCTGCCCTGCATGGAAAGTGTGATAGAAAAATGATGCTTAGCCACAGCAATAAGAAACCGTAAACGGAAAATTACAAATGTACCTCTCTCACCTCTCCCTTAAAAGATGTGTTTAGCTGAACCTAAGGATGTAAGGGAGGGGGAGAAGATTATACTTTATACGAGACACGCCTACGAAGTGTAAGCTTATAAAAGAGAAGGCTCTCTAGTGTTCAGAGAGCCTTCATACAGAAACTGTTTTTTTTCTCTGTATGAACTCTCCTTTTTGGCCAGATTAATGTTTAGAGGATATTGTGTAAAAGTCTATTTTACTCTTTAAAAAGGAAATTTTAAAAAGGACATTTTTTAAAATTTTGAGATATTAAGTTTGATTTTATCCAAAAATTAATTAGGGCATTTTATTTCCCCCGTTTCCAAGGGAAACTCAAAAGTGGGGGATGGGGCAAAAAGGCTGTCCCTCCCCCAAAAAAATTTTCA